>NW_007377661.1:357201-415712 GCF_000475195.1 Diaphorina citri
TACCTAAACATGTAGTGAAGAGAATATTTTTTTAGGCATCTAATTGTGGTCAGCCCTCCTGCAATTATTTTGAAAAGGTACCTTGGCTATTTGCAAAAATTTTGAGTTGGACAATGAATAGCCACCATCAAGCAATGTTAAACACAAAGGTCTTTATGGAATAATCTCATAGTTGTATGAACAGAATGTAACTTTGTCAACCACAAAATTCTTTACCCTAGCCCAGCCCAATCAGTCTATTGTTGAGTTTTACCACCATGGATTATCTCAGGATTCAGTTCAATCCACAGTTTTCCTGTGTTTAGAAAGGATCAGCATTTTTCATCAGCCTCTCAATCAGTGCTAACTAGGGTAATTGCTTTGGGCTGACTGTTGGTTTTGATTACAAATTTTACAAGTGGGTGCCCTTTGCACTCTATCTTTGCTATTTCATTAGCAACATGACTTCAGGCTGGTATACTCCCTGTTTAAAGTCTCTCAGCCAGACTAAGCTGATCTACTCCCTGTTTAACATCCCCCAGCCAGACAGTCTTCAATGTCTCTAGCTCTCTAGTATGCTAGAGTGAAATGTTTAATGGTTAACAAAGGGATTTTAACCCCAGGTCAATAGGTTCATGGAATTATTAATTTCAACATGAACTTACAGCCAACAGACTCAGACCTTAATTAATCCTAACTGAGAAAAAATTGAGCTAAGATGAGCATATGGCATATCATTCCAAAAAAGTGCCTGTCTCCTTGGTTGTATATTCTTTAATTTGAAATTTCATCTTTTCTACTTTTTGCTATCAGTATGATAATGAGGATCTGCAATTTGGCTAGTGCTTTAGGTAGATAAGCATTCACTAGAATATAAACTGAATTATTTTAGCAATCAGATAATTCATCAGGCTAGTGAAAGTTATTCAGTCATGATTCATATTTGCTGGATAGAATTATCATCTTGGTGGACATCAGTCTTTTATGCATTTATTTTTAGGTAACTTAAGTTTTATTTTTGTGTGTTTTAAGGAAAATTAGTATTTAGGTGGGTAGGTATTTTTGTTCAATTAATTGTAATTTTTATATTGAACTACTTACTGACCTTTGTACCTTGGAATATTGTGATAAATCATTGGTAGTATGTTTCCAGTCTACCAAAAGAACTGAATCTATTTTTCTGAGTGAACAGTACAGTAGCCTGCATATGGTCATATCAACATGAAAATAACTTTGATGAAATTTTGCTCCCCATCATTGCTCATGCATGAAAATTATACTGAATAGATAGAAGAAAGCTATACCTTCCAGGCAACCAGATATTTAACCCATTTATGTTGGGTCTTTCTTTCATTGCTTACCTATTAATGAGGCTACCTTTAACTATGAGTGAAGTTTGATCCAATATCTTGAAAATGTAAGAGTGCTTTTTCTTTTCCTCAATTCATTTATCCCGGGGTAACATTCCTATTAAATCTTGTTGAAACATCTTTTTTCAATATCTTTTTACATTTTATAATTAGCTAAGTATGTGCTTAACTTATGGGTTCATCTTTGTGTTATAGTCTGATAATAAAGGGTGTCCCAATAAGAACGCAAGATTTGAAAGGGTCATAACTTTAAAACATCTTTTTTCAATATCTTTTTACATTTTATAATTAGCTAAGTATGGGCTTAACTTATGGGTTCATCTTTGTGTTATAGTCTGATAATAAAGGGTGTCCCAATAAGAACGCAAGATTTGAAAGGGTCATAACTTTGTTATACATTGTTTTATCTTACCCAATCTTTGACAGATCGATTGTAAACATATCAAAATTAGTCATCATGGGGTCTAAAACTGTTCAAAAGTTAGCATAATAAAATGGACACATTATCACTTTTGCGCGTGCATTTCCCTAGTCGTAATCGTGTCATTTTCCGTTTTTCTGACGAGAAATGGCCTCCATGATCATGTAATTTTACCCCCCTAGACTATTTTTTGTGAGGGTATCTAAAGTCACAGGTTTACACCAACAAACCCACAAGCTTTGAAGCATTGAAAGGTGAAATTGAAAGTTGCATCAACGAGGATACAGCCTGATTTCCTCGAATTTATCATCGAAAATTTTGTCAGAAGGAAACGAATGTACCATCAAAGTAGAGGAAGTTATTTGTCTGATTATTGTTCCATACAAAATTTCAGAATGTTTACTTACTTCGCAAATCATCTAAGAAGTCCATTTTATTTCACAGAGAACCATGCTTTATTAAACAACAAACAAATCTTGCGTTCTTATTGGGACACCCTTTAGAATACCTAACCTATAAGAACAAGCAAATACTTCATATGGAACAAATAGGGATACAGCCTGATTTCCTCGAATTTATCATCGAAAATTTTGTCAGAAGGAAACGAATGTACCATCAAAGTAGAGGAAGTTATTTGTCTGATTATTGTTCCATACAAAATTTCAGAATGTTTCTCAAATCATTCTATATTAAACTGAGTATGATGGACCTATATCAATATGAAGTCACTCACTTTGTACAAAATAAAATCAAGTACCTATCTAAGTAGGTATTACCTACTGCAATGTTCTTATTACATTTGACTGAAGTTATCCAGTACCTATGGGTACTATACATATGTATTTCTTACTACATAGGTAGTAAATAGTTGTTATTATTTTACACTTTGAAGCTTATTATTTGAAAACATATAAAGCGAAATGCCCCTGAAAGAATTTCAAAATGTTCCTGAAAAGTTTGGTAGTCAAAAAGTGTCCTAACTATTAACTAAGTGTTGGTAGGAGGTACCTATCTAGGTGTATGTAGGAACCTTTAATCTTCTGATTTTCCTATGATTACCGTTACCAACGAAACCTTTTGTTTAAGGATGGGTATTTAATGCTATTTATAAGTCTTATAGTTCATAAAGCACAAAAAATAACATCCAAATAGATTGTAGAAAGTGTGCTAGTAGGTACCTAAACGTACGTAGGTAGGAATGACTGTATGTGTTAGTATGCAAGAAGATAAATGTTTGTATGGTGCTATTTATGGATGACTCATCTGAAGCAAATATAGTTCACGTTTTACAGAGGGAGGGGGTAACCCCGTTAGGATCCTTATCTTGCATTCCCTGTATTGCTCAATTTTATGAACCTCCATATTCAGGGGTTGTTACTTCTAGTAGGTACCTAAACGTACGTAGGTAGGAATGACTGTATGTGCTAGTATGCAAGAAGATAATGTTTGTATGGTGCTATTTATGGATGACTCATCTGAAGCAAATATAGTCCATGTTTATTGAGGGAGGGGGTAACCCCGTTAGGATCCTTATCTTGCATTCCCTGTATTGCTCAATTTTATGAACCTCCATATTCAGGGGTTGTTACTGAAAGTATCAAGCGTGTAAGGAGGCGCGCGTACGTCAAGAGTTCGAAGCGCCGCCCGGCCTATTTTAACACACGAAATGGAGTTTCTTGGTTTCTGTTGGTATTTTTAACTCAAATTTTCTCTTCGCTTCTTTGTTTCAGATAAAATTCTCAAGGATCGCTCCAAAATGTCTTCCCGTAGAATAAGAGGAACCTCGCCGGTTATTCGCGTGACAGAATCTCAGTCAACTCAAATTTTCTCTTCGCTTCTTTGTTCCAGATAAAATTCTCAAGGATCGCTCCAAAATGTCTTCCCGTAGAATAAGAGGAACCTCGCCGGTTATTCGCGTGACAGAATCTCAGTCCCGGGGCTCAAGTAGTTCTGATGGGGGCAACTCAGTGGCCACTCAGCCTGCTCCTCAGTCCAAGTCCTCCATACATCTGAGCGCCTTCAATAGGTGAGAATTTTTCTTTTCATCTCTCTTTCAGCTTCTCTTTTTCCTACTCTCTCTCTCTCTCTCTCTTTCTCTCTCTCTCTCTCTTTCTCTCTCTCTCTCTTTCTCTCTCTCTCTCTCTCTTTCTCCTCCCTCCCTCCCTCCCTATTTCTCTCAGTTTTCTTTAGGCCAAAGCAGTCACCCTAGCTTAATTGAGTTAGGCCAGCCACTCACTATGACTGATTGAGAGGCTGACGAAAAACGCCAACCCCGTTTGAACTCGGGAAAAGGCGAAGAAGAACAACACTAAACTTGATTTAATTTATCTATCTCGCACAGTCTAATGAATATAAATACTATATCTCTCATAGCCGCGGATTGTAGATTGTGTCTTCGAGTGTTTCAAATGTTGCCTGAGGAAAAGAACATGAGAATACTAGAAGTAGTTCTATGAACTTGGTGTTTATTCACCCTGTCCGCGTGGTACTTACATTCGACTCGAAATACTTATAGTATATAGTAGTTACATCCGGTTCGAAGTTTCTGCTAATATTAATCACTGATCAGTGATCAGGTATTGGTTGAGTAATTATGTACCTAATGATTACATTAGGTACATTAAAGAGTTACATTTAATTCGCGCACAATTACCAGGTCAAATAACCGAACGTGACTGCATTTCAGCAACCTCAAGAAATCTTACATCCGGTTCAAAGTTTCTGCTAATAATAATCACTGATCAGGTATTTGTTGCGTAGTTACCTAATGAGTTACATTTAATTCGCGCACAATTACCATGTCAAATAACCGAACGTGACTGCATTTCAGCAACCTCAAGAAATATGCTTCCTCACCGTCCCTACAAATGGGTCCCAGTCTGTCCAGTTTCGAAGCACAAGTCTCTCCCAATGAATCTCTCCAAGTCCCCATTGTCGGCTACGAAGTTATGGAGCAAAGAGCTCGATTCACTGTAAGTTTTTCACTATTACACAACCTTCTTCGAGAATGTCTGACTTTTCCTTGCTAAAGAAATAGCCAACGTTGAGTGCGAAGGGCATCCACTCGTAAAAATTGTAGTTAGAACGAAATGTCAGCCCCAAGCAATCGCCCTAGTTAGGGCTGATTGAGAGGCTGACGAAAAACGCCGGCGAAGAAAAAGATTGAGTGTGAAGGGCATCCACTCGTAAAAATTGTAGTTGGAACGAAGTGTCAGCCCCAAGCAATCGCCCTAGTTAGGGCTGATTGAGAGGCTGACGAAAAACGCCGGCGAAGAAAAAGAAGACACTACTTTTATTAAGTAATCTATTGAGTATTAAGTAAGTACTTTCTTTAGGAGGTTTTATAGGGGGAAATGTAACAATGTAGAGCGTATCGTCGCGACATCGGAGAGAGAAGGACAGAATTTGAGAAAGCTAGCCGTTCCGAGAACGAACCATATCTGTTTGGGATGAAATTTGCCCCTAGACCTAGGGCTTGCAAGACAAGCTACTCTCCAGGCTAATTAGGTTCAGACTAACTTCAAAATCAAATGGAAACTAATTAAATTATTATTATTATTGTAAAAATAATAAGAATCCTATTTGTATGTTTTCCTACAGGTATACAAACTAAGAATAGAAAACAAGGCACGAGGTGATTGCTGGTTTGTGTTCCGCAGGTACACAGACTTTGTCCGTATTCATTCCAAAGTGAGTATTTCATTCTAAAAACTTGTCATTTGATATTGCAATAGAAAGGAAAATAAATTAAATATCTTATCATTGGAGTTACACAATAGGGCTGCCTGGAAGGGACTGACCAGAAACGCCGACCCTATTTCAGTAGAAAAAGCTAGGAAGAAGAAGAAGAAAAAGAAGATCATCGAGGTAGGTGAAATTTCGCCTAGTCAGTCCCGCGGCATCGTATGTTGACATATCACGTACAACTTCAGGGTTGCCCCTTGTCCCAAAAGTCTTGAAAGCAACTATTCCTATACTATTCAAGTTTCTTTGAAGTTAGATTGAGAAAACCCCCTTTCTATGTCTGTTATTTATCAAATACTATTAAGTAAGTACTTTCTTTAAGAGGTTTTATAGGGGGAAATGTAACAATGTAGAGCTTATCGTCGCGACATCGGAGAGAGAAGGAAGCTAGCCGTTCCGAGAACGAACCATATCTGTTTGGAATAAAATTTGCCCCTAGACCTAGGGCTTGCAAGACAAGCTACTCTCCAAGCTAATTAGATTGACTAACTTCAAAGTCAAATGGAAACTAATTAAATTATTATTATTATTGTGAAAATAATATGAATCCTATTTGTATGTTTTCCTACAGGTATACAAGCTAAGAATAGAAAACAAGGCACGAGGTGATTGCTGGTTTGTGTTCCGCAGGTACACAGACTTTGTCCGTATTCATTCCAAAGTGAGTATTTCATTTTAAAAACTTGTCATTTGATATTGCAATAGAAAGGAAAATAAATTAAATATCTTATCATTGGGGTTACACAATAGGGCTGCCTGGAAGGGACTGACCAGAAACGCCGACCCTATTTCAGTAGAAAAAGCTAGGAAGAAGAAGAAAAAGAAGATCATCGAGGTTGGTGAAATTTCGCCTAGTCAGTCCCGCGGCATCGTATGTGGACATATCACGTGCAACTTCAGGGTTGCCCCTTGTCCCAAAACTCTTGAAAGCAACTATTCCTATACTATTCAAGTTTCTTTGAAGTTAGATTGAGAAAACCCCCTTTCTATGTCTGTTATTTATCAAATAAATTAATTAATTAATTTGGAATTAAATTAAAATTATAACATATAAACTGCCGTCAAGTCTTGTCCTGACGGTAGTGTTCCTAACATTGATGCTGCATTCCCACGCTGGACTGCCATTGATATCCTCTGCTTCTGGTAGAATTTCACAAAACATTATATTACTTTGAAATTTTACACTAACTTCCCCTTGGTATTAATTTCAGTTGAAGGCCGAGTTCCCACACATCGATTTACCGCTGCCTCGGAAGCGATGGTTCGGGGACAATTTCAACCGCGGTTTCATCGAGGAGCGGATTCAGGGTCTCCAGAAGCTCATCAATAGTATTGTGGCCAGCACAGAACTCATGAATACACCCTCCATACGGGACTTCTTCTGTCTGGACGAACCACCTATCTATTCCGACTGCGTGGAGGAATCACGGGTGAGTTTTCTTATTTTTTTAAGGGTAGGGAAAATGATCTATAAAAGTCAACTCCGAGCATTTGAAAACAACATTTTTTAAGGGTGGTTTAACGCCACTGTACGAGTATCACTTCTAAAGGTGTGTCCAAACATAGTCGACCCCGTCGATCGATCATCGACGTCGACTGAAACCGTACACGGCCTAGACAAAATAGATTGACCTCGTCGACCGACAGCGTTGACTATGTTTGGACACACCTTGGGGTTTTACCCACTTTCGGCAACAAGCTACCTGCCTACTTACGTTAATCTTACCTAGCCTGAGTGAGACCGAGAAAATCGAGTAGTACGAGGTTGCCCAGACGGTCACCCATCCACATACTAACCATGCGCACAGGGTGAATAAGCACAAAGTTCATAGAACTACTTCTAATATTAGCTAAATCCTCTTTATGAGCTTAAATCTCGTTTCTAACGAAAGTCACAATTTTGGGTCGGGGTTGTGTTTTAGGTCACTAGGAAGCTATTCGCAATTGTGATTTTTGTAATTTTATTGACATAAAAAGTTGAAAAGTACATATTTTCTATACTTTTCGCATGTCGACTGAAACCGTACACGGCCTAGACAAAATAGATTGACCTCGTCGACCGACGGCGTTGACTATGTTTGGACACACCTTGGGGTTTTTAATAACGGGGGTTTTACCCACTTTCGGCACCAAGCTACCTGCCTTTTTTTACGTTAATCTTACCTAGCCTGAGTGGGACCGAGAAAATCGAGTAGTACGAGGTTGCCCAGACGGTCACCCATCCACATACTAACCATGCGCACAGGGTGAATAAGCACAAAGTTCGTCGACTGAAACCGTACACGGCCTAGACAAAATAGATTGACCTCGTCGACCGACAGCGTTGACTATGTTTGGACACACCTTGGGGTTTTACCCACTTTCGGCAACAAGCTACCTGCCTACTTACGTTAATCTTACCTAGCCTGAGTGAGACCGAGAAAATCGAGTAGTACGAGGTTGCCCAGACGGTCACCCATCCACATACTAACCATGCGCACAGGGTGAATAAGCACAAAGTTCATAGAACTACTTCTAAGATTAGCTAAATCCTCTTTATGAGCTTAAATCTCGTTTCTAACGAAAGTCACAATTTTGGGTCGGGGTTGTGTTTTGGGTCACTAGGAAGCTATTCGCAATTGTGATTTTTGTAATTTTATTGACATAAAAAGTTGAAAAGTACATATTTTCTATACTTTTCGCAATGAAAACTCATTCTGTTTTCGTTTTCTTTTCCTCAGGCAATATTCGAAGCACTCGAAGACACAATCTACAATCTGCGCCAACAAGTGCGCGAAAAAAACGCCGAGCTCAAGAAGGCAAACCAGAAGTACGAGAAGCAAGTCGCTCTCATGTCGGACTTCATCGGTAATGTTCGCACCACGACCGACCCTTGCAATACGTGCTGTGATAAGGTACAAGCCTTGTGCACCGACTATAAGAACCGTTTACACGAGGCACAATCGACACGAATGTCGAGCTACAATACCTGATGATGGTTTATATTATGTCTGGTGTCTGGTGGCACCTCTCTCGAGAGAACATTGTGCAATTAACACTGTGGCCTTTACAGATGTATTGTAACTTGTGACCATGATATGGTTATACCAATACCATGTTGGTATGTATAAACAGGAGCTTGATGCCAGGATTTGATGTGACGTTAAAATCGTAGGTTCTCTTTGACATCTGATTACGTGATAACGTTGAGAAGTTTTTTGACACTTGCGGGTTCAAAACCCTTGACTTTTAATCGTGAGACATTTTCTGGATTGAAAATTGTTTGTTCTTGATGTTTATGATCTTAGGAATGGTGGTGATCAAGAAAGGTTGAAATGGTTTTTAACACGGTATTTTAAATTAATCTTGACTGAGTGCACCCTAAATTCTAAGCAGAGAGAGAGAGAGAGAGCGAGAGAGAGAGAAACTTTGACTCCTCAGGAAATTAAACCTGGGATAGCTGATAAAGTAAACCTAGTGTAAAATCCATGTTAATTGCTATGAAGATTAAGAAATACTCTCCTGTATGTAAATTGTATAAAAGAATGACAGTCATGTTTATTGAAAGTACAAGATAATCTAAAGTAAGTATATAAGTATTGGAAGTTAGTTTTACATTTTAGTTCTCAAGTCATGTAACAGCATCTCAGTTACATTAAACAGATAAATAATAATTACATTTTAGTGATGTATGTATTTTATATTTTTTACCAAAAGTGCCTTTTTTTTATTGTTTCAAGAGAATTTAATTTTTCCATACTGATAATCATTTTTGTTTATTTCTGAGATTATGACTGTGATCTATATCAGTACATGGATTCTTAATTATGGAAAGACAAAGTCAAGATAAATAGGTAATTGTTTAGTAATACGTTAGGAATACTTTGACATGATTTTATTTTCATTTTGTTAGACTCTTTTATAATTGGAGGAAGGATCTCACTTGAGTGCTTCAGACTACCAACTTATTCACTCTATGATAATCTCAACTTAAGATATCTACCAAAAGTGCCTTTTTTTTATTGTTTCAAGAGAATTTAATTTTTCCATACTGATAATCATATTTGTTTATTTCTGAGATTATGACTGTGATCTATATCAGTACATGGATTCTTAATTATGGAAAGACAAAGTCAAGATAAATAGGTAATTGTTTAGTAATACATTAGGAATACTTTGACATGATTTTATTTTCATTTTGTTCGACTCTTTTATAATTGGAGGAAGGATCTCACTTGAGTGCTTCAGACTACCAACTTATTCACTCTATGATAATCTCAACTTAAGATATCTACAAATTCATTCCAATATTATTTTTTTTACAATTTATTATTTTTTATTACTATTTACAATATTTTTTAATTTTTTGGTGAGTGACAATTTCAACTTTACAACCAAAAATGTTTATTTTACTCATTGTTGTACTAGAGTAATTATTACCATTAATATGGTTCCCTAGATCTAAATACTTGATAGATAAATATGTTCATGTTTCATTTCATCTTCAAAAATACACTTGCTTGTCAGTAATATTACTACCATTAATATGGTTCCCTAGATCTAAATACTTGATAGATAAATATGTTCATGTTTCATTTCATCTTCAAAAATACACTTGCTTGTCTTTGGACACAAAGATGTATACCAAGTGATGTTTAGTTAAGTATAGGGTTTGAGCATTTGAAAACCGGGTAAAAAGTACTTTTACATTTAAGTAAGTAAGTTGCTTATTTTTAAGCTTCCAAATTGAGAAACATTTAAGTAAGTAAGTTGCTTATTTGTTTCTTGTTTTAAAACATTACCTCTTAGTCAACTTTTTTGTCATTGTATAAGTACAGATTATTGTAATATTTTGAGATGTATTACTTGCTTGTCTTTGGACACAAAGATGTATACCAAGTGATGTTTAGTTAAGTATAGGGTTTGAGCATTTGAAAACCGGGTAAAAAGTACTTTTACATTTAAGTAAGTTGCTTATTTTTAAGCTTCCAAATTGAGAAACATTGCTATCACTTTTGTTTTGTTTCTTGTTTTAAAACATTACCTCTTAGTCAACTTTTTTGTCATTGTATAAGTACAGATTATTGTAATATTTTGAGATGTATTATGTATTTCTATATTTTGTTACCTCTGTTCCCCAATAAAAAATATATAACTAAGATTAAGTGAAAACACATTACTTATTTAATGTATAAAGTTGTTTTTCAATCATTTATTTCATTCATTTGTAAAGAGTTGAAAGAAACATTGTTTGGGATTTAGCTACTGCAGAGTACAGGGGCCTAATAGCAATAATTGCATATCTTAATGAAGAGATCAATATGAATAATAACATTAACAAAATGCATACAGATACAAGATCCCAACCTATAGGTACAACAAAGTGAACTGAAATTCACATTATGAATATGTACTTGTCATGAATTCTTGCAGAAAATTATAAAGTGCAAAGTCAGACCTCCTTTGTGGAATAAGTCTCACACTAAAAATTTACAAAGAACTTCAGCCCTTTACACAGGTCTGATCTGATCTGGAATGTGCCATAAAATACAAACCCTTTGTAACTTCAAGGATTTAGCTACTGCAGAGTACAGGGGCCTAATAGCAATAATAGCATATCTTAATGAAGAGATCAATATGAATAATAACATTAACACTATGCATACAGATACAGGATCCCAACCTATAGGTACAACAAAATGAACTGAAATTCACATTATGAATATGTACTTGTCATGAATTCTTACAGAAAGTTATAAAGTGCAAAGTCAGACCTCCTTTGTGGAATAAGTCTCACTCTAAAAATTTACAAAGAACTTCAGCCCTTTACACAGGTCTGATCTGATCTGGAATGTGCCATAAAATACAAACCCTTTGTAACTTCAACAGATACTGAACAGAATAAAAAGCCAAGTAAAGAGCTGACCCATTAGGAATGTAAATTATTTGTTCAATGCAAGAGGGTTTTTCAGGATCAAGATCACCGAGTCCCCCCGTAGGAACATCTTGGAGATAAACCTATCCTTGTTAACAGGTTTGGATTTCTTCTTTCCTTTCCCAGCCCTAGGATGTTCTGTCCACATTTCCTTGACATTCTCAAGAACCATGTTGCAATGCCTGTCAAAAGCTTTCACTCTGCCCAACAGTTTCTTATTGTTTCTACAGTTGATGAGGACTTGAGTGTTGTGCTTCACCGAGTCGGTGAGAATGGACAGGGGTCCAGTGGCAAAACTTTCCTCCTCTTCTTGTTGTTTTGGGTCTTCAGCACGGGTTGCCATTGTTTTAAAATTAGACTGGATATCAAAAGGTTCACTTTTATGAATTAATACCGGTGTAGGTAGCTTGAGCTTGTACTAGACTCGAGGGTGGTGGAAATTTTTTAAAAGTTGGAATGTTGGAAAATGCTCCTAAAAGTTCCAAAACTCAAATCCAAAACAAATTTGAAATGAAGCCGCGAAAAAATGTGGCTCACTTCACACTCATTTCACACGATGCTGCGACGTACTAGACTCGAGGGTGGTGGAAATTTTTTAAAAGTTGGAAAATGAAAATGCTCCTAAAAGTTCCAATTTCCAAAACTCAAATCCAAAACAAATTTGAAATGAAGCCGCGAAAAAATGTGGCTCACTTCACACTCATTTCACACGATGCTGCGACGGATGCGCGACCTATGGCGCGACGGTCGGATTTTTTTGTACTACTCATTTCAAAAACATCACAGATTTCATCTCAGCAAACTGGAAGCCCGCGAAATTTAAATTTTTATCATTTTATCAGTTTCAGACTTCAAGTTCAGGAAGAGGAAACGTACTTAAGTCCAGTACCTACTATTGTAGACGTAAAGTGAACTTTCTCTTTTCTCTTTTCAGACTTCAAGTTCAGGAAGAGGAAACGTACTTAAGTCCAGTACCTACTATTGTAGACGTAAAGTGAACTTTCTCTTTTCTCTTTTTGATTTGAAAGATTCTCTTCATGCACAGTTATTTGTCAGAAAAGATTAAAATTCCAAAGGTAAGTTTTACTTGTTAAAAATTGCAAAAAAAAAAAAATAGCTCTCCTGGTTCTATTGGGACAAGAAATTAAATAAGGAAAGTAAAAAGTACTACATAGAGGTAAGTACTATAGGGCTATATTTAGACTGTCAGCTTAGAACATAATATTTAACACTACCTGGAATTGAACCCAGGACCTCTAACTTACAAATGTGTGATATGCACTAAACCAGGGGTTCTCAACCTTTTAGTAAACACGTACCACTTGAAATTTTCAGAGATTTTGACGTACCACCTTATATTGCACTAAACTGTATAGCTTGCCTTTTATCATCATATCCCATATTAGACATGAGGGTCAAGAGAGGATATCTAGAACAAATCAAAAGAAAAAACTATGAATTCTTGGCTCCTTGTATCTCTTCTATTTTTCAAAGTATCTTTTCTAATCTTGCATAATTTGAACTAGGTACCACCTACTAGGAATTTTAGTCACAAACATTTTGTAGTGTTCTCATGATTATATTCATATGTAAATGTTTCAGAGTTCAAATTTAGTGCTTCTAACACTATGAAGATCTGTACAGGGATTGCTCCTGTGAACATTGCTGTCATCAAATATTGTAAGTCAATAAATAACTAGATTTTTTTCTAAGTCCAGACCAACCAAAAAGATTTTGAAAAAAAAAAAAAAAACAAGGGAAGAGAAGGGATAAAGAGGGAATCAGCCATATGTGACTGACACAAAGTACATTATCTTTATGTTCTTATCCTCCACCCGTGTTGGACATTACAATGTATTTCTTACGAGATTTCAGTTTCATGGAATGTTGCAAACTTTTGTTAGACGTTTGGCTGCAGTACCTACATTAAAAAACATGACTGTCCGCCATATATGGTTGACACGGTGTTCAACGTGTTAAGAGGTTTGATAGAGGGAACTGTAACTGCTAAGGTCTTATCGTCCCGAAATCGAAGAGAGAAGGAAGACAGGATAGGAGAATGCCAGCCATTCCGAGAACGAACATTATCCGTTCAGGATAAAATCCGCCCCGGGCGGGAACCCGCGACCTAGCGCTTACAAGGCGGATGCGCTACCAACCAAGCTAGGCTGGCTTCCAAAATTGTAAAGGCAACATCAGCAACATCTTAAAATAAAATCGCTTGTTTTCTCAGGTGGCCTATACATTTGATGCGGGCCCCAACGCGTGTCTCTACGTTTTGGAAAACACGGTGCCTCTACTCTTGAGTACCCTTGTGCAATACTTCCCGCCCAGCAGTGGAATCTCCGCCCCCTACATACGAGGACTTGAATATCTCAATATACTGCCACCTGTACAGGTAAAATTGTCAAACAATGATATCATCACTCGTAGGTACGAGTACCTTTACCAACGCTTCTGGAGTAACAATCCAAGTTTTTTTTATAACCAAACCAATACATTTATCAAAAGTCAAGTCTGAGCTTAATGGCATTGAGCCCATAGAGATAACATTCCAAAGAGTAAGAGACTGCCTTTTAATAGCTCTGATAACCATAATCTAATCATTTTTGTTTAAAAAAAGAACTTGTACTTTTTGGAAATCTCATTATTACTGGTCTAATTATTGGGTAATTTATTCACATATTTCATTGACATTTTATCATCATTTGGACTTTGGCATGGGACCAGACAATCCCTCCCAATAGTCTTAGACACATTTATGACCTTTACCTAGGTACATTTTTCAAGATAACAATGTATCTCCTAGTAATCATAAAAATATATTTGATTGATATTTCCAATCCCTATTTTCAGATGCATGCTAAGACATCTGTTGCACTGAGTCCTGACTTCACAGAAGACAAACCAATGGCATTGAGCCCATAGAGATAACATTCCAAAGAGTAATCCATTCACATACTTCATTGCCATTCTATCATTTGGACTTTGGCATGGGACCAGACAACATCTCCCAATAGTCTTAGACACATTTATGACCTTTACCTACATTTTTCAAGATAACAATGTATCTCCTAGTAATCATAAAAATATATATTTGATTGATATTTCCAATCCCTATTTTCAGATGCATGCTAAGACATCTGTTGCACTGAGTCCTGACTTCACAGAAGACAAACTCTGGCTCAATGGGAAGTGAGTAATAGTTTGATATATTACTAGTATGTATAGGTCCCTTTTATCCTGGGAAACATTGAAATCCTTAAAGGTGATTTAAGATCATAAAATCTGGTTTTTTCAAAAACTTAAGGTGCAGGAGGATATACTTAGGTACTTTGAAAGTGGAGACATATCAAGTCCCTGTCCTTTACCCCAACAAGTGTACTATTGGTCAAATTTTAAAATAAATAACAATGAAAGGTTGCTTTTTTGATGATTTCCTTAATCTCAATCATGTATCCTCTATTTCAGGGAGGTCAGTGTACACCACCCCAGAATTTCTGCTTGTTTGTTAATATTCTATGATTGTTATTTTTTTTATATATTGTATGTGTTTTATGTGTAGGTATCTCTTAGATGAATTATAATAGTCCCTAAGTAGATTTAAGTATAAATTGTTAGCTCCTGGATAATTCCCTACTGGGTCCCACTCCAGAAAAAAATATGGTATTGTAGTTTATAAGCTCCAAATTAATTAATTATGTATATTTGTATATCTATGTATTTCGGGCCATACTCTATTGATTTCGGGTCAAAAGTTCAAACCCTGGTTATTTTTACTTGTTTTCAGTTGCCAAGTTTCACCCCTCAACCAGCTGGATTGCTGCAATACTTGATCAGTACGAAAATTGGTTCTGGACCTAAAATTCTGGATGACATTCCTAACAATCATTTGTTGAATGAGGCAGGAGCTCCTAAACACTTGACCTCTTGACAGT
Organism: Diaphorina citri; assembly: GCF_000475195.1. NCBI lineage: Eukaryota > Metazoa > Arthropoda > Insecta > Hemiptera > Psyllidae > Diaphorina > Diaphorina citri. The sequence continues at coordinate 372,568 of NW_007377661.1, forward strand.
TCAAAGGGCACAAGAAAACACTGTGAAGTGAACTATAAGCCATAAGAACAAATTTATTTAGATTACTACTTCAGTAAGGAATGTCCTACTTAGAATCAAGACATTTGGTATACGAATGTGCTGAGTTGTATACAGATTTGAGTATGCTGTACTTAGTGTGGTTCAGCAGAAGTAAGATAAATTTAATGGTGCCTTTTTTTAGATTTATAGGTAATGAACTGATGATAAATAATTATTAGATATTTATTAATATTATGGTTTATTTTTTATATCTACTAGGAAGTAACAAGTAAAATTATTTTCTTTCTAAATTATTTTCTTACCAGCCTAGTTAGCTTGGTGGGTAGCGCGTCTGCCTGCCTTCTAAGCGCTAGGTCGCGGGTTCGATTCCCGCCCGGGGCGTACTTTATCCCAAACAGATAAGGTTCGTCCTCAGAATGGCTGGCTTTCTCCTATCCTATGGCCTTCCTCTTCTCTTTGATTTCTGGACGATAATAGGTTCCTGCATTGTTACAGTTCCCTCTACAAACCTCTTTAATGAAGAAAAAAAAATCAAGATGACAGCATAAATACTGAAGTGTTTTTTTTTTTTTTTTTTTTTTTTTTTTTAAGAAAACTGGCTGAGCAAGAGAAGTCTAGTAGGGAAATGGCTGATTGGAAAATGCACATCTGTTCCGAAAACAACTTCCCTACAGCAGCAGGACTTGCCAGTTCTGCAGCAGGCTATTCCTGTTTGGGTAAGCATTGATGACCTCTGGTTCAAAACTAAGTGGGCTTATTTTAGGTACATGGAGAATTATGGAGAGCTAAAGTTAAAATAATACAACCCGGTTAAAAGACAAAATAACCCCATAAAAAAAGTATAAAAGATAAAAATACAATGAAAAAATATTTGTCAGAAGTGGGATTTGAACCCACGCCTTCAGAAGAAGACTGCGACCTGAACGCAGCGCCTTAGACCACTCGGCCATCCTGACTAGTTGGTGAGAGGGGGAGAAATAGAGCTACTTCATACAACATAACATACAACTCACGTAATAAAGCGCGCGCGTACAGTGATTCAGTGAAGTAGGTGAAGAGGGGGGAGGGAGGCTTGTCTGAAGAAATTTCTTCAGTGGCGTATTCTTAAAAACTTCCCTTCCTGAAAGCTTTATTCCCATTGGTTGTTATTGGTTAGGTTTATGTTTTGTTATTATTACCGTTATATTTTGTTGGATACTTCGACTCTTTACTTCCAACTCAAGTTTCGTCTACAAATGTGGAAAAAATGTTCCTTCCCATACAGCTAGTATATCACAGAAACAGAATTCCTTCCCGACCCCTCGACGCCCCTCGTTATTCTTTTAAAAGGTCTCGTACGTGAGTACACTCACTAGGCCCTCCCAAAACGTGTTTTTTTTTACTTAAGATTCGTCAAAGAAATCAGGCCGGTTTTTACAAAAATGCCCGTCGCCGTCGCGTATTTAAAAACCAAATAATATTAACAATCAATATTATTTTACTTCCCCAGTGTTTACTTTGGCGTATGCTCTGGGTCTGAACACGAGCGAAGTATCTCACATCGCACGTCAAGGCAGTGGTTCTGCCTGTAGGAGTATGTTTGGTGGTTTCGTGCGATGGAAAACATTGCCTGAGGGACAACAGAGTGATGGCAATGGCGACATAGGGAGGAAGCAATGTGAACTCTCAAATGCCGAGCAGATCATTTCGGAATCTTACTGGGGAAGCATGAGAGTGATCATCTTGGTTGTAAGTACCTACTTTAACTCCGAGAACGAACATTATGTGATGAGAATAAAATCCACCCCGGGTGAGAATCAAAGCTAACTAGGTTAGCTAAGCTGACAGTCTAAATCTAAACAAAAGACTACTAAATGCTATTTTTTTTTTTTTTTTTTTTATACCCTGTTGGCAACCTGTTGGCATTTAATTTAAATGAGAGAGTTCCCACTATACACGACACGATTTTTTCGAACGACACAAAATGGCCTTGTAGACAATGTACATAATTTAAATGAAAGAGTTCACTACACACGACACGATTTTTTTTTTTTTTTTTTTTTTTTTTTTTTTTTTTTTCTTTAAGACACAGTACAAGGCTCTTTTGTAGTTTAAATGAGAGTGTTCCCACTTGCGCACGACACGATTTTTTCTGAACCAACAGTTTGGGAACGGGCCTTTAGTTTTTTTTTTCCTGTTTGCAATAGTTTAAAAAAATGGTGTAGAACGTCAGGAGTAGGCACACAAACGTCGCGTCACCGCAACCCTCACCCCATATATATCTCTTCCGTCATTTCTCCTACAGGTGAATGATCAAGCCAAGTCCACCTCTTCTACTGACGGTATGCAGCGTACCACTCTCACTTCCACCCTGTACGAACACCGAGTCAACACGATTGTGCCTTCGCGTTGTTCCGGCATGGAAGAAGCCTTGCGAGCCCGAGACTTCCCGAGGTTTGCCGAACTCACAATGAAGGACAGCAACCAGTTCCATGCGTGTTGCTTGGACACGTACCCGCCCATAGTGTATATGAATGATACGAGTCACTCGATTGTACGGTTTGTACATGAATTCAATACGGTTGTCGGAGAGACCAAGGTAAGATTCTAATGTCCGATTTTTTTTTTTTAACACATTGAATACCGGCCCGATTTTTCTAATAGTTAGCTTGGTTCCTGTCAGCCATATGTGGCGGACATCTAAATGGTCTCAATGTACTTCTCAGCCACATGTGACTGACACGAAGTACATTATCTTTATGTTCCACCCGTGTTGGACATTACAGTGTATTTCTTACGAGATTTCAGTTTCATGGAACATTGCAAACTTTTGTTAGACGTTTGGCTGCAGTACATTAAAAAGCATGACATATGGGCTGACATGGTGTTCAACGTGTTAAGAGGTTTGATAGAGGGAACTGTAACTGCTAAGGTCTTATCGTCCCGAAATCGAAGAGAGAAGGAAGACAGGATAGGAGAATACCAGCCATTCCGAGAACGAACATTATCCGTTCAGGATAAAATCCGCCCCGGGCGGGAATTGGTGGGACCTAACGCTTACAAGGCTGACGCGCTACCAACCAAACTAACTAAGCTGGCTTCCAAAATTGTAAAGGCAACATCTTAAAATAAAATCGCTTGTTTTCTCAGGTGGCCTATACATTTGATGCGGGCCCCAACGCGTGTCTCTACGTTTTGGAAAACACGGTGCCTCTACTCTTGAGTACCCTTGTGCAATACTTCCCGCCCAGCAGTGGAATCTCCGCCCCCTACATACGAGGACTTGAATATCTCAATATACTGCCACCTGTACAGGTAAAATTGTCAAACAATGATATCATCACTCGTAGGTACGAGTACCTTTACCAACGCTTCTGGAGTAACAATCCAAGTTTTTTTTATAACCAAACCAATACATTTATCAAAAGTCAAGTCTGAGCTCCTGGATAATTCCCTACTGGGTCCCACTCCAGAAAAAAATATGGTATTGTAGATTATAAGCTCCAAATTAATTAATTATGTATATCTATGTATTTCGGGCCATACTCTATTGATTTCAGGTCAAAAGTTCAAACCCTGGTTATTTTTACTTCTTTTCAGTTGCCAAGTTTCACCCCTCAACCAGCTGGATTGCTGCAATACTTGATCAGTACGAAAATTGGTTCTGGACCTAAAATTCTGGATGACATTCCTAACAATCATTTGTTGAATGAGGCAGGAGCTCCTAAACACTTGAGTTCTTGACAGTTCAAAGGGCACAAGAAAACACTGTGAAGTGAACTATAAGCCATAAGAACAAATTTATTTGGATTACTACTTCAGTAAGGAATGTCCTGCTTAGAATCAAGACATTTGGTATACGAATGTGCCGAGTTGTATACAGATTTGAGTATGCTGTACTTAGTGTGGTTCAGCAGAAGTAAGATAAATTTAATGGTGCCTTTTTTTAGATTTATAGGTAATGAACTGATGATAAATAATTATTAGATATTTATTAATATTATGGTTTATTTTTTATATCTACTAGGAAGTAAAAAGACTTTTTTTATGTGCTGCTGATCTTATTATTATGGTACTTTATTATGTAGGTACATCATTATTTATTTTTATATTATTTTAAACAATTAAATGGTACATATTTATTTCAAGTACACATAACCCTACATCTCTTTTTATAAGTTTTTATTCTTCTTGCTTGTACCATTTTCCCAAGTCTCTAAAGGGATTTTCTTTCTCAGTTATTCAATATGAATACTCTTTTGAGTTCCTTTGGCTAAGTCTACAGCTACCCACAAAAACTGCTTGACAGGAAAAAGTAGAAGAGGTCAATACAACTGAAAATCCTACCACTTTGGATGAGTGGTCTTTCATCTTTTGTTGTTAGGTAACAATAGGATTGCATATTATTAACTAATAACAACAATAACAGAGACATTATCTATAGAACTACAATAAATCCCATTCTGATGGCCAACTGTTGATTTTCCTTATAGATTAGAATTGATTAAGCAGAAGATGAAGGACTTGATGTTTCTGAAAAAGAAAAAGAAGAAAACATTAGCCATCCAACAACATCTACAAAAAGGTTTCAATAGACTTACAAACATCTGGTTGTTGGAACATACATACCTATCTACTAACATTTTCACTTTACTTTGATATGAAAAAATCTTTTAGGTGAGGATATTAAAGGACTTCTAGAGTAGATAATCAAAAAGGTAAAATTAAAATGAAAGAAGAGCTGGAAGGTTGTTAATTTTCAGATTGTAAGGTTATTCATTGAAATTTAAATGTTTCACACAGAGAACACACAATATGTTAGTAATATGAAAACATGATCAAGCAAAGATTTCACACATAAACTCAAGTAAATGAACAAGACAAATCAATGTAATAAAGGGGTACTGATGCTAAAAATATCAAGATCATCTTGTAATAAAATGGGAGTTACATAATGTAATGGCTCACTGTAATGTCCTGTTATGAAAACTCACATACTGTTAAATGGTAGCAATACAGTCAATCAAACTCAACTTACAACCTATATTGATGATATGGTGAAAGATACAGTGAGAGAATTTTGTTTAATCTTTTTGATCTGCAAAGTTAAAATAATAGAATGTGATAAGAAAATAAAGTTTTAAACAAGTTTAAAATAAGGATGGTCAATAGTCAATAGAATAAGTAATAGAAAATTGTGCCAATGGGTGGGCTAACCTAAAGAAAGTTGCTGAAGTCAGTTTTTTTTTTACTACCTGTTTCCTGAGCAACTAGAAATTTTAAAAGGCTGAAGACATCTTTTCTTCTTTTTTTTTTTATCCTAGATTTAAGGAATCTATGATATGATCATACAAATTGATATACCATGACTTTGGTACTTAAAGTAAGAGCTTTGACTTACTGATAGGTTTTCCATCTTTCCAGGGAGTGATTCTGATGAAAGATTCTTCTCTCTTCTCAGCATCAGCTCTGAATTCAGTTTTCAAAGCTCTTCTCAGAGTTCTAGCAGCAATGTTGGAGTATTGGATGTAGCTGTAAAATAAAATAAATATGTACATGTGGTGAATACAGCATGCTGGTCAACCTACAGACATTTGCACCAACTATGGGATTGGGATAGTTGGGGATTACCTACTTGCAACTCAACATGGGTCTGCAGTAGTTTTTGAATGGTAATTCATGTAGTTTTCAACTTGGAAACCATGCTCACATTGACTGAGGCTAAAAACAGTGTGGAGCATAGAGCATCAAGGAGCTAGAGGGAAGCAATGATTTTATTTCACATACAATGTTTTCAGCCTAAGTGAAATTTGGAGCAGTGTAGTCCCATTATTTTTTTAATCAACAAGCAGGGCCCGTCCCTCCGGGAATTTTTTAGCCCGTAGTTTATTCGATCATGGTTAAAGAATACCTTTGTACCTACCTAATTTGTTTAATATTCAGTTTATTATCATTCTTGATTTGATTTTTTAATTTTACTTCCATGTAATAGAGCCGGAGCTGAGGTACATTTTTTCTACCTCATAAGGTACAAAATTTTCTTCCTATGGATCTGATGGGGGTTGGCGAGTCATATGTACATTGTACATAGAATTTACTTAGATACAAAATGAAATTGTGCATTAAAAACAATCTTAAATTAATACATTGAACAGTCATTTAATTTTAAACAGATCCTAATGAGCTCCCTGTTGTTGTTTGTCCTTAATATAATAATTATATGACTGCGTACCACCTAAAATGTATCCGCGTACCACCGGTTGAGAACCTCTGCACTAAACTGTATAGCTTGCCTTTTATCATCATATCCCATATTAGACATAAGGGTCAAGAGAGGATATCTAGAACAAATCAAAAGAAAAAACTATGAATTCTTGGCTCCTTGTATCTCTACTATTTTTCAAAGTATCTTTTCTAATCTTGCATAATTTGAACTAGGTACCACCTACTAGGAATTTTAGTCACAAACATTTTGTAGTGTGGCTTATTTTAGGTAGGTACATGGAGAATTATGGAGAGCTAAAGTTAAAATAATACAACCCGGTTAAAAGACAAAATAACCCTATAAAAAAAAGTAAAAAAGATAAAAATACAATGAAAAAATATTTGTCAGAAGTGGGATTCGAACCCACGCCTTCAGAAGAAGACTGCGACCTGAACGCAGCGCCTTAGACCACTCGGCCATCCTGACTAGTTGATGAGAGGGGGAGAAATAGAGCTACTTCATACAACATAACATACTCACATAATAAAGCGCGCGCGTACAGTGAAGTAGGTGAAGAGGGGGAGGGAGGCTTGTCTGAAGAAATTTCTTCAGTGGCGTATTCTTGAAAACTTCCCTTCCTGAAAACTTTATTTCCATTGGTTGTTATTGGTTAGGTTTATGTTTTGTTATTACCGTTATATTTTGTTGGATACTTCGACTTTTTACTTCCGACTCAAGTTTCGTCTACAAATGTTGGAAAAATGTTCCTTCCCATACAGCTAGTATATCACAGAAACAGAATTCCTTCCCGACCCCTCGTTATTTTTTTAAAAGGTCTCGTACGTGAGTACACTCACTAGGCCCTCCCAAAACGTGATTTTTATTTATTTATTTTTTCTAAAGATTTGTCAAAGAAATCAGGCCGGTTTTTACAAAAATGCCCGTCGCCGTCGCGTATTTAAAAACGAAATAATATTAACAATCAATATTATTTTACTTCCCCAGTGTTTACATTGGCGTATGCTCTGGGTCTGAACACGAGCGAAGTATCTCACATCGCACGTCAAGGCAGTGGTTCTGCCTGTAGGAGTATGTTTGGTGGTTTCGTGCGATGGAAAACATTGCCTGAGGGACAACAGAGTGAGGGCAATGGCGACATAGGGAGGAAGCAATTTGAACTCTCGAATGCCGAGCAGATCATTTCGGAATCCTACTGGGGAAGCATGAGAGTGATCATCTTGGTTGTAAGTACCTACTTTAAACTACCGATAGGTACATTGTAAAAGCTGAGCTTTAGGGGACATCTTGGTTTCCGAGAATGAACCTTATGTGATAAGAATAAAATCCACCCCCGGTGAGAATCAAAGCTAACTAGGTTAGCTAAGCTGACAGTCTAAACAAAAGACTACTAAATGCGATTTTTTTTTTTTTTTTTTTTTTTTTTTTCCAAAACCCCCTACAACATAACATACAACTCACGTAATAAAGCGCGCGCGTACAGTGATTCAGTGAAGTAGGTGAAGAGGGGGGAGGGAGGCTTGTCTGTGGTGAATACAGCATGCTGGTCAACCTACAGACATTTGCACCAACTATGGGATTGGGGTAGTTAGGGGTTACCTACTTGCAACTCAACATGGGTCTACAGTATTTTTTCAATGGTAATATTCATGTAGTTTTCAACTTGGAAACCATACTGACATTGTCTGAGGCTAAAACAAAGTGGAGCATAGAGCATCAAGCAGCTAGAGATACACAATAAGTTCATATCACATACAATGTTTTCAGCCTAAGTGAGACTTTTGAAGCAGTGTAGTCCCATTATTTTTTTAGCTTGGTATAATCAAAAAGGGGTAGTAAGTGATAAGAGAGGTACCTATGGTGATAATGTGAAAACATTCTACAGAGGTAATAGTCCGGGGTAGTGATTAAGTTGTTATATTACCGTAGAGGTTAGTTAGTGTAGAATTTACTTACTTCAATCCAGCAGCCCTCCAGTAAGTCATTGTGGTGTATTGGGTTGATTTCTTATTTCCTCTGAAAAATTGAAGTCACCTTGGGCCCTCGACAAACTTTTTTTTTTTTCTCGCACCTCGGTCTCGATTTTAGATTTGTACCAGAGTTAAGAAGCTGGCATCAAATCTGAATGTGTGTGAAGCTAGTCATGCGATGCGCATTGCGCAACGCGACCACCCGTAAATGGGACAATGCACGCGAAGTCTTGCAAGATATGAAGTAAGTAACGTCATCTTTATGTTTCTTTTTTATTTATTTTAGTTAATATTGGTCTGTTTCGTAGGGTAGTAATAGTCAAAGCGCTCCCCTTATGAGAGGGTGCCACGTCACGCTAAGTCATGGGGAGTTAGAAAGATGTACCTAGTTCAAAGTTTCCCATAATGTTGTAGGTAATCTCGTTCAGGACAGCTACACTATCGTCACGTCACGTGACGTGATAGTAGTACCTTAAAAGTTGAATTGAGTTTTAACTCAAATTGTGGTTCTCGCCTTAAACAATAATTACATCAATGATAATGATAATATGTATTCCTTAATGTTCATGTTTCAGCACTTGGAGTATGTGCCCCGGGTGTCCAATGACACCACCATCCTGTAAGTATTCTAATAGGGAACTTTTTTTAAAAGAAGTTTGATAAAGGGAACTGTAACTGCTAGGGTCTTATGGTCCGGAAATCGAGGAGAAGACAGGATAAGATAAAGTCAGCCAGAAACGAACATTATCCCTTCAGGAATCGGGAATCGAACCCACTGTAAGTATTCTTAACTGTTCCCAATCAAAACATCAAAGTACCTACCTACTCGGTTATACCTTCGAGAACCAAATGAAATTATAGTAATAATTTTGTCACTCTTGGAGGTGATTTTTTACAAACATTGTCACACCATATCATCTGTCTATAGATTCGCATATTTTCTGCTAATGGAAGAACAATTATTGCCCCGCAGGGGAAATTTTTATACAGTACCTACCTAATGGTCGAAGCCCTATAAAAATGTGTTTCAAGATATTTTTGTGCTTTTGACAAGTGAAGTTCCCGAAAAAATGGCTCTAATCAGGGATGCATTCAGACTCCTGAGAGTTCTATTCTACCACTAATTCTATTCTATTGGGAACCTGTTGCTTCCACTCAATCGATTTCAATTATGTCGAATGATGAATGACGAGAAGAGTGTTGGGCGACCACCTAGGAGAATTGAATAAATTATCCAGGATATATACAAGATACATTATTGTGGTCTCATTCGAAGCTCAGTCTATAATTGAACAAGACACTCGAACATATCGGCCTCTTCTGTGTACCCAGAAATGGACAGAGCATTTGGTACTATTGTAAATTGATTTAATTTTTAAATCCTACCAGTTATGCACAACCTACGATGCAAAGTTTCTTTCTTTTTCCTTTGTCTTTTAACTTGAAAAAGTTTAATTTAGGGAACTATAACAGAGGAGGTCTTATCGTCCCGAAATCGAAGAGAGAATAAACGCAAGATAGGAGAAAGCCAGCCCGTTCTAAAAACGAACCTTATTTGATTAGGACGAAATTCGCCCCGGACGCTTACAAGCCAGACGCGTCTATCTAAATTTGCAGGCTAACTGAAAACTGGTCGCTACCTACTACCTTTGATTCAGGCGAAAGCCGGCAGGTGTCCCCTTTCAATCGCCCACCAGGGGTGGATAGAAAGGTCCATAGGTTAATGCACTTTTTCTTTCTGTTCGCCAGCCATTATCTCACTTCAGCAACATAGCCAAATGGGTTGTCCTTCAATTTTTCTGGTTCCTTTCCAAATCGCTCGTTTTTGCCCAGGATATTATCGGTAAGTCTAGTTGACATATATTTTTTTCAACAAAGTTTACTTTTTGACTGGGCAGTTTCTTCTTGCAACTCCTGTATTGAACTCCATAATGTGCGGAATGAGAACTGCAAGTGGTGTCTTAGACCGTACCAAGTTCTAATTACCAAAAGTCCATAACTTATAATTGATAGTTACTTGTGTTAAGATTGCTTTATTCTACCTAATCCTAGGTTCTAGGAGCCAATTAAGGTTCAGATTTCAGTTATATGTCTTGATGTACACCTGAGCTAAAATTAGTATGAAATATATTTCGTCAATCACTTGACGTTGTTCTATATTGAGTTATTTAAAAAGGTTATTGTCACTTCGAATTCTTCAAGTTTCTTGGCATATGACAAATCTTTGTTTTTTTTTTTTTTTTTTTTTTTTTAAGTTTTAAAAAATTGGGGGTTCCCCGCCTTAACTACCATTTGAAGGTTGGAATAGTTTTAACAAAGGTACTTATTATAAGTGACTACAGCACCAGGGAAAAATTCCGTTGATTAAGAATCCCACATTTCTATTGGCTTGCGGAACTTGGTAACATTTTCCAACCTCGCTCTATGAGCCCCTCCGCCAATAAGATCGTTTGTTCGGCTATGGAACTTGGTAATATTTTCTAACCTCGCTCTATGAGCCCCTCCGCCAATAAGATCGTTTGTTCGGTTATTTAATTTCCGGTACTGTAACTCGACAGTTTGACACTTGATTTTTAACACCTATAGATTTGTTATTTTCATTTAAAGTTGTTTTACGAAGTTTGATAGAGGGAAATGTTACAATTTAGGTCTTATCGTCCCGAAATCGAAGAGAGAAGAAAAACAGGATAGGAGAAAACCACCCGTTCCCAGAAGGAAACCTATCTGTTCAGCAGAAAGTTCGCCCCGGGTGGGAATCGAACTTGCGACCTAGCGCTTACAAGGCAGGCGGGGCGCGGCTATTTAGAGCTGCAGTTCTAGAAGATACTGGTGGAAATTTTGACATTGAACGACAAAATGTTTCCGCTTAGTAAAACTATTTTTTTCCCCTGATACCTGAGAAAAATTAATAACTCCCACAGTGGATTTTACCAATATTTTTTTCAGTCCCTAAAAGGCATGTTAAGCTAACAGCCAGTTAATTCCATTTGATTTGTTATAGGTTTAACAGGGCTGTTAAACTAACAGGCTGTTAAGGGCTAAAAAGGAAGATTGGTGAAACCCACCCCTACTGTTTTCGCAAGCGAGCTATATCCCGTTGTTTTTCAGGTGTAGGTTACTCCTTTCTTTACTTGTGGTTAACGTCTTCCTCGTAAAGCTGTCGAGAATTGTGTTCAGAATATTTTATGCTGGTTGTAATACCTAAAACCTGACGTTTATTATCCTGTCCCATATCATGGTGGGCTTAGGCGCGTCGAAAAACAGAAGGAAGTGAATTCGAATCCCGGAGAAGAATGGTTTTATTCGCATTATGAACGGTAGATGTTGTTTTCTGTATAAGGCCAGCGGCTCGGCGATAGGAGTGATAGGACACTGAAACGCACCAGTTCCCAGATGGATTTTGAAGTTAACCAATGTTGCGCGTGGTTGGAATTCGGACGGGTGACCATCTGAACAATCGTGTTCTGGTGGCTCTTCTCGGCCCCACTCAGACTGAGTACTTAGGGTAATATGAGGAAGCTGGTCAGAAGGGTATCTTTTCGTCGAATGAAGGGTAACACAAGGATCCGATAGGAATATTACGTAAAATGATAAATAACCAATATTGTTTTATCTGAGTGCTAAGTACAATTCAATGTTAACATCCCTAACATGTAATGATATCTTTCTCATATATCTCAAATCTAAGAACCCTAAAAACCCATGTCAGATACTGAACAGCGCGTTTGTTAGGTCTTTCCGCATATTGTATAGTTTTATAGGGTGACATTTTTTTGCCTAGGTATTTTCTGTAGGGTCTTAGAGTAGGTGTATTGGATGGCTAAATGCCCACACACCTACGCCTGAGTTTAACGTGCATTTTCTTTCAGGATTAGTACCTAAATAATAATATTATTAGTACCTAAATATTAATATTATTCTATATACTTTTCAAAGATAGATAGGTATTTTAGATAAATAATTTTGTTTCAAGACAAATGACAACATTCATTATTCATTTCCCTACCTTCAAGTCCACCTCACAGGTGTCTTTACGTGCACTTTTAAATTATAAAATTAAATGTCACGACTGTCACGTAGTACTTTTAACACTTCTTGTATTCTTCTTTATCCTCTTATGCTCTGTTGGATCCTAACTTGTTTTGTTTTCAGATATAACACTATAAGAACTATACTGTCTTTGCCTAATACAATCAGAGGTACGTAAGAACAAAAGGTAACAGGCCATAAAACACCTAAACCTATAAAAACACTAATAGTAGGTAGAGATACGTGAAATGACTGAAGTCCTATGTAGTCTGCTAACGATGCCCGATGCCAAGATATTGCAAACAGACTAAACAATGAAGAGTCCAAGCTTCAAGTCTGTGCAATATGAACTCCTACGTTAACACGAGACTATTATAAACAAGGAAGAACGTTAGGTGTTCAGTAAGTAAATTCCACGCAGATTTAATGCTTACCGGTCTATATTAATTAAGCATTTTATAAACATACCTACGGAATCTACGTACATTATACAAGTATAGTCTGTTATAGTTATTAGGTGAGCATGGGATGTATACAGGCCTCACTCGGGGAAAAAAGCCCCCTAAGTCCCTCCCAACTAGTCCCAACGGCCCATAAACTAATCAACAAATTAGGTACCTACTTTTGTTTGATGCCAAACATCAAAGTGTTGAAAGAAAGAAAAGAAAAAAAAAACAAAAACAAAAAACAAATCAAGAACAAACAAACAAACAAACAAATTTAAATGCAACAGCGCAGCGTCGCATCGGCGTCATGTCGAGTTTAAAACGTAAAGTTAAAACGACTTTCGTTTTTTCGTTCGGTTAAGAAGAAAGAAATAAAGAATCGTAAGTTCTTTCCAACGGTTCAGTACTATTGGTAATAGGTGCATAATAGTAATAGGCAGATACCTACTGCGGACAGAAAGAGAGAAGTTGTGTGCTTATTGGCTGTTGAATCTGTTGCCAAATATCCTAGGGGGTTCCAAGAAACCTGGAACGTCTTACTCGTTAAAGAGCTTTAAGGTCATTTCTTGACGTTAAGATAGATAACAAAACTAACTTTAACAAAAACGTACCTACTTGATATATTGTTTGGACGCACAGTGGCTTCGAGGTGTGAACAATAGCATGTTTGGTGTAAAATTCCTGAGTTCAACGGGTCAACACTTAGAACCTAGGTTTAACCCACATAATTTGAACTTATAATTCATTTTTGCTGACTGTACCAAACATATAGTATACCTACCTACTTCGAGCTTTAGCAATTTGCATTAAGATTGTTTATCTGTTTGCTTAACTTTACATTAAGATTGTTTGTCTGTTTGCTTGTTGCGAGATAACGCGATCGTTAGTTTAATTCTGATTTTGAATTGGTCTGCGACACGAAAGAAACTGAACAGGCTTTCTTCTATCCTGTCCATCTTCTCTCTTTGATTAAGGAACGACAAGACCTTTGTTGTTACATTTTCACAAAACAAACCCATTTCACAAAAAGTTCTCTCTCTCTCTATCAAGCCTCCTTAAAAAAGAGACGTCCATGTAAACTCTCTGTGTAGGTATCTGAAGCGTGAAGATTCTGAGTCCACCCTCTAACGCCTAATGTCTTCCAGTTCACAACTCTCGAGTTGTTTTCTGAGAAGTTTTTATTTATCGATTTTTATTTCTCCGTCTGAAGTTCAGACTTAAAATCCTCTGCAAGCGCGTGCTTTATCATCTCCGATCATTTCATATAGCACAATACAATGGTACCAACCCAGAACTCTTAATCTATAGGGTTCAGCCACAAGCCCAACTTATATGGAAGCTACGTGTGTTCTGTTCATAGGAAAACGAAAGAAATAGTCCAGGGGGACCAGCGGTTCTCAGTTTATAGCTTTATAGAGCTATACCACGGTGGAACAGTGATAAAATAAAGTTATATCACGTAGGTACCTATTTTATTTGTGTTTGAACTATTTATTTATTATTTATTTTTTAAAGGGTTTGGAGGAGGAAGCTGGTAACTGCTTTTAGGTCTTGTCGTCCCAAAAGAGAAGAGAGAAGGAAAACAGGATAGGACAAAGTTCGCCCTGGGCGGAAATCGAATCCGTGACTTAGCGCTTACGACTCTTACAAGGTAGTGTATTCTCCAAGCTATTTAGCCAGCCTAGTTAGCTTAGTTGGTAGTGCGTCTGCCTTGTAAGCGCTAGGCCGCGGGTTCGATTCCTGCCCGGGGCGGATTTTATCCTGATGGGATAATGTTCGTTCTCGGAACGGCTGGCTTTCTCCTATCCTGTCTTCCTTCTCTCTTCGATTTCGGGACGATAAGACCATAGCAGTTAAAGTTCCCTCTGTCAAACCTTTAAAAAAAAAAAAAAAAATGTCATTCCTATTCAGATATGAAAAGAAGACTTCTAATCATCCATGACGAATGCAATGTTCTTCATAAAACTCTATTTTAGTCCAAAGTACCTATTGGTATTTATGTCATGTTTTAATTTTTTTACATGTAATAAATTCCAGTTCTCAGATAATGTTCTTTTTTTACAATTTTAATTTTGTGCAAAAATTGGGGGTTACGGTCTGGCGAGACAGTCTAATAAAACACTTTACATCAAACTGTTTGCTTCGGGTGGTTTCAGGTATTTGTACAAGAACAGAATCACGGAGATCGGGTCCAAGGCTTTCCAAAACCTGCCCAAGCTGGAACAGTTGTAAGTCAAAGTTCAGAGGTGACAGAGTGACTAGTGGTGACTGGAAAAAATGAAAGAGGCCTTTAATATTTCTTTTAATGGAAAAGAGAAACATGCATGACAAAGTTTAAACATGTATAGGTAAATTTAAATGAAAGACCTAACAAGGATACAAATTAATGTGCGAAAGACAAGCTGTAAAATACAATTACTTATTACAAATTTATCTACCTACTCAAGTACTTACCTATGTAAACTGATACCGGCAGAAATTGGCACATCCACTAATTATTATGTTGGTGGATGTGCCAGATGCACTGAATATACGTTGTAGACACAAGTTCAGATATACAACTCACCTATGTCCAGATCAATTTGATTTAACCAAACTTGGTGTTTGTTACAACAAAGAGAGGCCTTTACAGGCGAATTTAGGCCCACAGACTGCGGCTAAAATAAGGAGCGTGGTAGCTCTCCGCCCCGCCAAGGAAAGTTTAACAGTTCAAGTTCGGTACAAAACCTTAACAAAACTTTTCAATTAGAATATTAGTAGGTATGTATAAGACGACAAATTCATCGATGGTGCACCTGGCTTTCAGTTAAGAGTCCTGTCTGGAAAGCTGTATTTAATCCCTTTCCAATACAGTATAGGTTGACAGGTAGTTGATAGGCTGTCTGGATTATAATTTGCCTGGGTTAATGAAATACATGTATAATGAAACGATGCTGGCAACCATCCAGAGGATTTCAACACGGTCTGTATGGAATCTTTCATTTAGGTTTACAGAGTGAATCCGAATTGAAATATTCCTAAAGCTATGTCCACACATAGTCAACGTCTTCGATCGACGTCAACTGAAACCGTGCACTGCCTCGACAACATAGATTCACCTGTTCACCTCGTCGATTGACGGCGTCGACTATGTGTGGACACAGCTTTACACGGATACGGAAAATTCCGTACCATTTAGAATTCTGGACTGAAATTTAAAAAAAAAATCCTTCACGAGAGGCGGAAATAGTGGATAACTCAGTAACAAAGAAGAAAAATTAGCTAAAAAAATCACTTCATATTTACGCGGAAGTTTAACACTTTAACGCGTATTCTGCGATGGAGTTTCAAACTCCAAGTGCTTTTTGTATCTCCCTGTAGGAAGATGTTGATAGAACTGAGAGGTTCATGATTGTTATTCTACTGATGTAAAACAGATATAAATTTCCTTTCAGCATTCAAGTTCCCTATTTCATGTCTTTCCTTCTCTATGTCTAAAGTGTGATTTTTGAAGCTACATTTCAACATGCCCATGAGATTAACAGACGCTAGTACTCAAGAGGATTTATCATAAATACATACATACGTGCTAATGAGTATCTGTATGTATTGTATACCTCTTCAGAGTATGAGTATGCCTTACGCATGTCTTTCACAAGGGGCGTTCATAGCCTTCCCCCGGGGCTATCTCCAACAAAGGTCCCTCCACGGCTCCACGGTATTGTATACCTCTTCAGAGTATGCCTTACGCATGTCTTTCACAAGGGGCGTTCATAGCCTTCCCCCGGGGCTATCTCCAACAAAGGTCCCTCCACGGCTCCACGTTACATTTTTTTTTTTTTTTATGGGAAAAATTGCTGGTTTTGGAGGCCCCCTTGAATAGCCCGGCCCGTGGCAAATGGAGCCGCAAAAACCTCCCTATGACAGACCCTGTATTTCACCTGTTGGGGCGATTGTGTTTCTAATTTCAGATATCTGCACCACAATCGGCTGGAGCGTATTGAGAAGGGAGTTTTTTCAAACTTGGAGAACCTGGACCGGTTGTGAGTATACCAATAGATAGTCTTAGGCCAGCCACTCACAATCAGGTAGACTTGACGACAGGCAACTTGATCAGGTCTACCTGATAGTGAGTTGGTTGGCACTAGTTAGACTTTGACTTCAGGTCAAATTTGGACAAACAAAAAAACCAATATCGCAAGTTTTTTTCTAAATATATTCGAAAAACCGAGAGCACTAGATTGCACTGTTCTGGGGGCTATTTGGGATGACGTCATTTTGACGCAAAAAAAATTACAAACTACGAAAAGAAGAGCAAAATTTGAAATTTATATTTATGGAAGGAAACTCCGGTATTTTCAATATTATAGCTTGGGTCCAATGATCTAAGTCCATCATGGTTAGGGATGTATTGTTCTTTGATTTTCCTGTATTGTTCTTCTGTTTCCACAGATTCCTGCAGGATAACAAACTCCGCAGCATTGCCCCCGGGTCATTTCATGGACTACACAAACTGTCTCGTCTGTAAGTGAACTAAACTTTTGTAATCCGCCAGCCTAGAGGAAACTTTAGACTTGGATAAAAACCTGGGTGGCTTACTCGAGTCACTGGTAGCGATAAAAAGCCTAATAGAAAGATAGCTCATGTAGGTACACTGATTCCGAGTACGGGTACACTGTATGAGTACTGACCCTTGCTGGTACACGAAAAGTTTATCCTTAAATCATATATTATAGTACCAATAACCACCTCCAACCTGTTAGATCCTACGTACCTATTAAACAACTTTATTTTATGCAGAGTTCTCTATAGAACACAACAAGTTGTGTTCAACTTCGTTGGGTTGGATGCCCAATCAAAATTGGGAAAAGTACCGCCGCATTCGGCCATAGATGAACTTCCATTCAATATTAATTTTAACCTCAACACTAGCTTCAGTACGCGTATATCATTTTAATCCTTTGATTTTTCTCCCGTGCAGACGACTGGATAGCAACGCCTTGGTGTGTGACTGCCAGATGATGTGGCTTACTAAAATGCTTCAAGACAAACAGGACAGTTCCCAGTTTACGGCCACTTGTCGATTTCCTTCCCATATGGAAGGCAAACCCTTGGCTCTTATTAACGAGGAAGATCTTCACTGTGGTAAGTCTGCCAGGGAATTCCAAAGCTATGTGAGAAGTTAGCGCTGAAAAACTTATGAGTTGGGTCAACTCCAAAAAAAAGGTCATACGCGAGTTCCGTGCCGTTGAAAAAGGAGAAAATTATAGTACTGCTCTCACCTCCCACATGGAAGGCAAACCCTTGGCTCTTATTAACGAGGAAGATCTACACTGTGGTAAGTCTGCCAGGGAATTCCAAAGCTATGTGAGAAGTTAGCGCGGAAGAACTTATGAGTTGGGTCAACTCCAAAAAAAAGGTCATACGCGAGTTCCGTGCCGTTGAAAAAGGAGAAAATTATAGTACTGCTCTCACCAACTTTCAGTTTCAAACCCTACGGAATCGATGTATTTAGGATCTCCCAAATGTATCCAGCGAAGGTCCATGATCACTAGCTCAGTACCCTTTCAGCAGAAAGCCCCCACAACTGTCATAAAATTCTCATTAATAAAATGATGAACTAAGTAGCTATTGATCAACTAGGTATTTGTCTTTCATACTGATGGATTCTGACGTGATTTTGTGAAGATTCATCTTAACTAAAGAAGAACACAAGTAACTTTTACTCTTCCTCTTCCTTCACATCAAATAGTTTTATTGACACCCTGTATGTTCCAGTAAAGCCTCGTATTACTGAGGACCCACGAGATGTAGAAGTGACGTTGGGAGATGAGGTGTTTTTCACGTGTAAAGCCGAAGGAAATCCGCGCCCAGAAATTGTTTGGGTGAGAGACAAGTAAGTTGGAGACCCAGTAGAACAGCTGATTTTTGATAATATGGGACATGCAATTGCCGAGGGGCCACAGAAGGGCATAAATTATATGGGCTTATTGGGAACCCCTGCTCTAGGGAGTCTAGGGTCCTCAAAACGTGTTTTGGCACTAAAAACTCACCATCAAAAATTTGACCCGATTATCTACATTACCTTATTACCTACTTTCCTTGCTATAGGAATAGGATAAGGAAAGTAAAAAATCAAGAATAACATCCGCCGCGCCGTTTTATCGCGAATTTTATGCTGTGAATGCGAAACATACACAACGCCATTTGCCAGCGTTTTTTGTTTATTTTCGTGTTCGACTCCTTAACTGCTTTTTTTGCTGAGTGGAATGAGTGTTTCTGATGCGAACCAAGGCTTTCCTCATCCTCAGTAGATGCATATGCATGTCAGATATTACACTATTAGGTCCCTCAGAATCATGAGTTCTGCATAATTATGACTCATGAATTCATGATTGATTACTTGATTAGCTGCCGCTGCCAGCTTTAGAGTGACCAAAAGTAACCAATAGGTAAATGGTGTTGTTTATTATTATTATTTTGGATTTATTGTTTTCCAGATTGATCCGAGAGTTAAAACCAAATTTCATCTCAGATCGCGATCCCAGGCTTACGTATGTAACTATGTTACTATATTATGTATTCTAATAATGTCGCTTTTTTCTATTTTCCAGAGATCTCCGCTTCAATAAAATCAAAGAAATACCTCCCAACATATTGTCAAATTTAAAACATCTGAACACATTGTAAGTATAAAATATCTGCCGTATTCATAGGATCACAAGTGCGTTCGTATAAGTAGGTATAAAGTATCTGCCTTTTACTTGGGTACGTACTAGTACGTAGGTACGTTAGGTACCTCTAACAGCTAACATATCTGCCATTTTCTTAATAGGTATCTACGTATGTAAGCAAATTTGTACATTGCCAATAATGCCAATAAATTGGTATCTTTATCTGTGAATAAGAAAAATCAATACCTATAATCCAAACAAATGATAATAAATAGATACCTCATAACATGTGGATTTCTTTGATCAGCTAATTATTAAAAGTGATAAATTCTTATTATTATGTTGTTTTCGTACATGACAGTTATCTGCTACATCCATTAGGATTTGCGGATGTTAAACATTTACAATTTATGTACATATGTAAACAAAAAATAGCCCTCAAAGAGCTTAAAAGTTGGATCAGGTACAAATAGGTACCTATCTTCTTTTTATGATACGAATAGGTACCTATTTACTAATTACGGAAAAAAAACCTCGGTATTAATTTGCTAATCCTGTCAACAGGTTGCTGAATAACAATCAAATCCAGAAGCTACAAAATGGCGTCTTCGATGGACTTACTGAACTCAAATATTTGTAAGTTATAGTTAAATCCATATTCTATTACCCATAAAAAGTTGATGAAAGGTAGTATCTCGCGCATTATTACTAATATCAAGGAGGCAGGTACTATCTATGATTTTTAAATCCTGGATCAGGCTCGTACTTCAAGGCTATATACAAGTGATTGTGATAATTATGTACAGGAAGTAAGTACATATATATCTATACTTGTAACAGTTGAAGTAAGTAAACTTACTTTAGATTATAGGATATATGTAGCTAAATACTTATGTATCTTTATAGCTACCCATACATTTGTATTAGTGCCTCTACAATAACTTTATTGTCATTATAAACTAACGTTTCAAGATTTAATAGATAGGTGTCTTGTCTTACGTAAGCTTTGTCATTTTAACTACTTACTACTTGCCTTGTCACTTTCATATTCTATTGCCCATAAAAAGTTGATGAAAGGTAGTATCTCGCGCATTATGCTTAGGTACTTACTAATATCAAGGAGGCAGGTATCTATGATTTTTAAATCCTGGATCAGGGTCGTACTTCAAGGCTATATACAAGTGATTGTGATAATTATGTACAGGAAGTAAGTACCTATATATCTATACTTGTAAAAGTTGAAGTAAGTAAACTTACTGTAGATTATAGGATATATGTAGCTGAATACTTATGTATCTTTATAGCTACCCATACATTTGTATTAGTGCCTCTACCATAACTTTATTGTCATTGTAAACTAACGTTTCAAGATTTAATAGATAGGTGTCTTGTCTTACGTAAGCTTTGTCATTTTAACTACTTACTACTTGCCTTGTCACTTTGTTATTCAAAGTTCCAAGCTCGTCAGTTGCAGTCGTGAGAGTAGATCACGATATTTGAACAGATGAATCCAGATAATAAATTGTAAACTGTTTGCTTTGGGTGGTTTCAGGTATTTGTACAAGAACAGAATCACGGAGATCGGGTCCAAGGCTTTCCAAAACCTGCCCAAGCTGGAACAGTTGTAAGCGTCGCATCGGCGTCACGTCGAGTTTAAAACGTAAAGTTAAAACGACTTTCGTTTTTTCGTTCGGTTAAGAAGAAAGAAATGAAAAATCGTAAGTTATTTCCAACGGTTCAGTACTACTGGTAGTAGGTGCATAATAGGCAGATACCTACTGCGGACAGAAAGAGAGAAGTTGTGTGCTTATTGGCTGTTGAATCTGTTGCCAAATATCCTAGGGGGTTCGGTGTGGCTAGTGGTGACTGGAAAAAAATGAAAGAGGCCTTTAATATTTCTTTTAATGGAAAAGAGAAATATGCATGACAAAGTTTAAACATGTAGGTAAATTTAAATGAAAGACCTAACAAGGATACAAATTAATGTGCGAAAGACAAGCTGTAAAATACAATTACTTATTACAAATTTATCTACCCACTCAAGTACTTACCTATGTAAACTGATACCGGCAGAAATTGGCACATCCACTAACTATTATGTTGGTATTGTTGGTGGATGTGCCAGATGCACTGAGTATACGTTGTAGACACAAGTTCAGACATACAACTCACCTACATAATATGTCCAGATCAATTTGATTTAACCAAATTTAGTGTTTATTACGACAAAGAGAGCCCTTTACAAGCGAATTTAGGCCCACAGACTGCGGCTAAAATAAGGAGCGTGGTAGCTCTCCGCCCCGCCAAGGAAAGTTTGACAGTTCAAGTTCGGTACAAAACCTTAACAAAACTTTTCAATTAGAATATTAGTAGGTATGTATAAGACGACAAATTCATCGATGGTGCACCTGGCTTTCAGTTAAGAGTCCTGTCTGGAAAGCTGCATTTAATCCCTTTCCAATACAGTATAGGTTGACAGGTAGTTGATAGGCTGTCTGGATTATAATTTGCCTGGGTTAATGAAATACATGTATAATGAAACGATGCTGGCAACCATCCAGAGGATTTCAACACGGTCTGTATGGAATCTTTCATTTAGGTTTACAGAGTGAATCCGAATTGAAATATTCCTAAAGCTATGTCCACACATAGTCAACGTCTTCGATCGACGTCAACTGAAACCGTGCACTGCCTCGACAACATAGATTCACCTGTTCACCTCGTCGATTGACGGCGTCGACTATGTGTGGACACAGCTTTACACGGATACGGAAAATTCCGTACTCATTTAGCTATACAGAGTGAAAAATATCCTGCACACGAGTCATATTTTGTGGAATCCGAACTGAAATATTCCTAAAGCTATGTCCACACTCCACACAAACATAGTCGACGTCTTCGATCGATGGTCGATCGACATCGACCGAAACCGTGCACTGCCTTGACAACATAGATTCACCTGTTCACCTCGTCGATTGACGGCGTCGACTATGTGTGGACACAGCTTTACACGGATACGGAAAATTCCGTACCATTTAGAATTCTGGACTGAAATTTAAAAAAAAAATCCTTCACGAGAGGCGGAAATAGTGGATAACTCAGTAACAAAGAAGAAAAATTAGCTAAAAAAATCACTTCATATTTACGCGGAAGTTTAACACTTTAACGCGTATTCTGCGATGGAGTTTCAAACTCCAAGTGCTTTTTGTATCTCCCTGTAGGAAGATGTTGATAGAACTGAGAGGTTCATGATTGTTATTCTACTGATGTAAAACAGATATAAATTATCCTTCAGGAGAGGCGGAAATCGTGGATAACTCAGTAACAAAGAATAAAAATTTGCTAAAAAAATCACTTCGCGGAATTTTAACACTTTAACGCGTATTGTGCGATGGAGTTTCAAACTCCCGGTGCTTTTTGTATCTCCCTGTAGGAAGATGTTGATAGAACTGAGAGGTTCATGATTGTTATTCTACTGATGTAAAACAGATATAAAGTTCCTTCAGGAGAGGCGGAAATCGTGGATAACTCAGTAACAAAGAATAAAAATTTGCTAAAAAAATCACTTCGCGGAATCCATAAAATTCTCATTAATAAAATGAGGAACTAAGTAGCTATTGATGAACTAGGTATTTGTCTTTCATACTGTTGGATTCTGAAGTGATTTTGTGAAGATTCATCTTAAATAAAGAAGAACAGAAGTAACTTTTTACTCTTCCTCTTCCTTCACATCAAATAGTTTTATTGACACCCTGTATGTTCCAGTAAAGCCTCGTATTACTGAGGACCCACGAGGTTCTTGACAGTTCAAAGGGCACAAGAAAACACTGTGAAGTGAACTATAAGCCATAAGAACAAATTTATTTGGATTACTACTTCAGTAAGGAATGTCCTGCTTAGAATCAAGACATTTGGTATACGAATGTGCCGAGTTGTATACAGATTTGAGTATGCTGTACTTAGTGTGGTTCAGCAGAAGTAAGACAAATTTAATGGTGCCTTTTTTTTTACAAATGTATAGATTTATAGGTAATGAACTGATGATAAATAATTATTAGATATTTATTAATATTACGGTTTATTTTTATATCTACTAGGAAGTAAAAAGACTTTTTTTATGTGCTGATCTTATTATTATGGTACTTTATTATGTAGGTACATCATTATTTATTTTTATATTATTTTAAACAATTAAATGGTACATATTTATTTCAAGTACACATAACCCTACATCTCTTTTTATAAGTTTTTATTCTTCTTGCTTGTACCATTTTCCCATGTCTCTAAAGGGATTTTCTTTCTCAGTTATTCAATATGAATACTCTTTTGAGTTCCTCTGGCTAAGTCTACAGCTACCCACAAAAACTGTTTGACAGGAAAAAAGTAGAAGAGGTCAATACAACTGAAAATCCTACCACTTCGGATAGGTGGTCTTTCATCTTTTGTTGTCAGGTAACAATAGGATTGCATATTATTAACTGATAACAACAATAACAGAGACATTATCTAAATAACTACAATAAATCCCATTCTGATGGCCAACTGTTGATTTTCCTTATAGATTAGAATTGATTAAGCAGAAGATGAAGGACTTGATGTTTCTGAAAAAGGAAAAGAAGAAAACATTAGCCATCCAACAACATCTACAAAAAGGTTTCAATAGACTTACTAACATCTGGTTGTTGGAACATACATATCTACTAACATTTTCACTTCACTTTGATATGAAAAAATCTTTTAGGTGAGGATATTAAAGGACTTCTAGAGGAGATAATCAAAAGGTAAAATTAAAATGAAAGAAGAGCTGGAAGGTTGTTAATTTTCATATTGTAAGGTTATTCATTGAAATTTAAATGTTTCACACAGAGAACACACAATATGTTAGTAATATGAAAACATGATCAAGCAAAGATTTCACACATAAACTCAAGTAAATGAACAAGACAAATCAATGTAATAAAGGGGTACTGATGCTAAAAATATCAAGATCATCTTGTAATAAAATCGGAGTTACATAATGTAATGGCACACTGTAATGTCCTGTTAATCCTGTTATGAAAACTCACATACTGTTAAATGGTAGCAATACAGTCAATCAAACTCAACTTACAACCTACATTGATGATATGGTGAAAGATACAGTGAGAGAATTTTGTTTAATCTTTTTGATCTGCAAAGTTAAAATAATAGAATGTAATAAGAAAATAAAGTTTTAAACAAGTTTAAATAAGGATGGTCAATAGAATAAGTAATAGAAAATTGTGCCAATGGGTGGGCTAAGTCTGTTTTTTTTTTTTTTTTTTTTTTTTTTTTTTTTGCCTACGGAGGTGCGCGAAAGTCAATTCGAAGAGCCGCCAGGCCTATATTTAAGTTTCCATTAGTCATCAAATTGTTAAACACGTATTTATTTTCACCGATCAACCTGGTGAAACAGGCTTCAAATTCATGGCTAGCGGTCGGAACACAGTCTGGGTGTAAACTTGGTTTAAGTAAGTTAAAAAAAAAAATCTTTTTTTAAAGCCATTCAAATTGCTTAATCTAAAGGTAGACAGTAGAAACTGCCATCACATCACGTCACGCTAAGTCATGGGGAGTTAGAAAGATGTAGTTCAAAGTTTCCCATAATGTTGTAGGTAATCTCGTTCAGGACATCCACACTATCGTCACGTCACGTGATAGTAGTACCTTAAGAGTTGAATTGAGTTTTAACTCAAATTGTGGTTCTCGCCTTAAACAATAATTACATCAATGATAATGATAATATGTATTCCTTAATGTTATGAATTTTCAATCAAATATTTCTGATTTTCAGAACACTCGTCTTCCCAGTGGAGCCCCGTCACCCTCACATCAGAAGCGTATATCCCGCACCCCCATCATTATCATCCCTGCAGCCAATACCTCGCTCATCACTATGTATAACAGAGGAGGTCTTATCGTCCCGAAATCGAAGAGAGAATAAGTGCAAGATAGGAGAAAGCCAGCCCGTTCTAAAAACGAACCTTATTTGATTAGGACGAAATTCGCCCCGGACGGGAATTGACCTAGCGCTTACAAGCCAGACGCGTCTATCTAAATTTGCAGGCTAACTGAAAACTGGTCGGTACCTACTACCTTTGATTCAGGCGAAAGCCGGCAGGTGTCCCCTTTCAATCGCCCACCAGGAGTGGATGAAGAGACTCTTTTAAAAGTACCTACGTTCAACGTCCTGAAAGAAAAAACTTCGAGCTCGAAAAAATTAACATTCCACATGAAACAGCATTGTCATGAGAGGGTGCGGGTTCAATCCTACCATTAATTTGATAATAATAGAGCTGTAGGGTAAGACCAAGAAAAAAAATGGGAAAATTGCATAAAAAAAAGTTTTATTTGAAAAAGGATTAACAGGGGACGAATGGCAAAATAAAAGCGACTAGAAACATCGATACTTATGAACGGTAGAAGGTGAAGAGTGGAAAGAGAGAAGAAGAAGAATATAGCGCTTTTTTTTAGAAATTTAATAAATGAAAGACATAATATAGGTAAGAAAAAGAGGAAAAGAAGGTTAGAAAAAGAGAAAAAAGAGCTATAAGGGTTAAGTGACAAGGAACGCCTCAAGCGTCTACCCTCTTAGCTACCTTCCTCTCAAGGTCCATTTCTTAATCCTATTATGTTTTAGGTTCGTAACGACGGAGGCTAAGCGAGCGGCCGGGTCGAAGCGAGAGAACGAAATCCTCATCCAGAGATCCAGAAATGGGAAAATTGCATAAAAAAAGGTTTTACTTGAAAAAGGATTAACAGGGGACGAATGGCAAAATAAAAGCGACTAGAAACATCGATACGTATGAACGGTAGAAGGTGAAGAGTGGAAAGAGAGAAGAAGAATAGCGCTTTTTTTTTTAGAAAATTAATAAATGAAAGACATAATATAGGTAAGAAAAAGAGGAAAAGAAGGTTAGAAAAAGAGGAACGCCTCAAGCGTCTACCCTCGTAGCTACCTTCCTCTCAAGGGTCCATTTCTTTATCCTATTATGTTTTAGGTTCGTAACGACGGAGGCTAAGCGAGCGGCCGGGTCGAAGCGAGAGAACGAAATCCTCATCCAGAGATCCAAGGGGGACGGTACCACCGTCCCGTACCGCGTGATAGACAACCCGCTCAAGCTGGCCCGTACAGACTGGGACCGGGTAGTGGCGGTGTTTGTGATGGGTCCCGCCTGGCAGTTCAAGGGATGGCCCTGGGATGCCAACCCCGTCGAAATTTTCTCCAAAAGTAAGACAATTTGATTTTTTTTTTTTTTTCGCTTGCAGACCTTGCAGTGTCTCGAAATTTTATACAGACCACTTCTTGTGTACCTACTATTTATTTATTCGATATAACCTATTTTTTATACTGTCGTCTAAGACTAAAAAGTCCTATTAACACTTTGCGTGCCAAGCCGAATTCAGCGATATTTCCTCCAGGCCCACGGATTTTAATGTGTAACAGTTACCTGCCTACCTGTTTTGGTAGTAAGGCGTTCGACGGGTTTGAAGCAAATTTTTATTTATTAATTTTGCGACAACTTGTTCTCTTGCTATTCATTTTTTTTTTTTTTTTTTTTTTCCGGGAGAACCAAATCATATTTGGAGAATTTTCATGGCCAAAAGATGTTAACACCAACTATTTGCATTACCAGTAAGTATCCAACATAATCAACATATTGCAGTAAAATAGCTGATCTAAAAGACCATCATTGTTGTAGGTAAATGCTCAGGGGTGGTGGTTTCTGTCTTGGTGTTTTGATTGATAAAATAGCAATCTGGCTTGTTCTGGCCGAGAGAGCTATGCTCCTGTTCTCTAGGTATACATATTTCACTAATATTTCCCATGGCTCTACAACATTGAAAACTCTAGACAGAATCATGGTAGGCCATTAGTACCAGTAAGGTAATACTTGTTTCTTTATTTGGATAGGGAAGGATTTGTCTCTACTAATATTTGAATTAAAAACTTTCCCTTTTTTTTAACTACACTCTAAACATTTTTATTTTTGTTTTTCTCAGGTCTTCCAGAGAAGGTGCAGTGAAGAAATACTACACTCTAGAATGTCTTCTATTTTTTCTCAAAAATATTGGACTGAATCACACAGCCTATGTCAGAAAAGCTGCTGTAAGTATGGAGCTTCCCATTTAATGGTGGTTAGATACAATTCACTAGTCTCTCAAAAATACAAAAACTTTAGATGGTGTTTAAAAAAGAAAAAAAATACTGCATTTAATCATCCAAAAGTAATGGACCAAGGGGACAATCCACTTTAACCTTTTTTTTTTTATCTGATTGGTTCCCAGTTGACAGTAATGAAAAGATATTAGCTCCTCTTTTAATATTATTATTTAAATTTAAAGTGTAGATATTCATTTAAATTATTATATAAGAAAGAAAATGTTATTCTTTCCTCTTTACAGGCTTCAAACATCCCTGTGGTTCCTCGGCCATATCGTAAGGATATCCTTGCTTATTTGAATGGAGAAGTTGCCACATCTGCCTCTATTGACAAAACTGCTCCCCTTGAGATCCCAACTCAAGTAAAACGTGTTGGTACTGAAGAACTTGAGACTCCTGCCAAGAAGCCCAGACTAGAAGACTCGGTGCACTTGCAACATGTTAAACAACAGCTTGCTGCTCGACTTGATGCTCCTAAGGAGGCCTCAGTCACTTTGGATAACATCAAGTTTGGACCTGGGTAAGGAACATTAAAAAATAATAATAATAAAATATATGGGTGGTTCACTGCCATTTTTATTTTGTAGCAATGAAACAACTGCTACATTAGACTCATGAAGAAGTCAGCAATTAAATATGAACACATGTCAGTTGTCAGTATGCCAGGCAAAATTCCAGTAAGCAGGGGTATCTGTACATGAACCAATCTAGTAGGTTTTTCTCTTTAATATTTGCTTTATTAGTAATTTTTCAAAAATACTTATGTATTTTATCAATATGCTCTACTGTACAATGTATTTGTCATAGTACAAGCCTAAAATGCAGGTCAGAGTTGAATATTCCAAACAATGTTGAGGGGGCAGGGAAAACTCAATGTTGGGAACAAGCGTTGGGAAAATTCCCAACAATGGGAATATTCCCAACAATAAGGTTCAAAGGTTTAACACAATTTTTCTGTTCTACTTCATATCAAGCAGTTTTTGAATTTCATTACAAGACAAAGGGCAAAATTACAGTATAGCTCTAGGCCCTAGGATAGTATGTACCATTCAACCTTATTCACTACCTAATGTATGATGTTGCCAGGTCTCTCACAGAGGCAATGTCCGTGGAAAAGATTGCTGCTATCAAGGCCAAGCGTTTGGCCAAGAAGCGAACCACAATCAAGCGAGTGGCCACAGATACAGATGGAACAGATATTGGGGACAAAGATGCAGAGAAAGATAATCTGAAAGACATGCTGGCATTTGATGTGGACGTTACCAAGAATATTATTTCACGCGAGAGACAATGGAGGACGCGTACTTCTATATTTCACACCTCTGGCAAGGTAAAATTGACACTTTTTTCTCCTGAGTTTGATAGAGGAGAAGTTTGTTATAGGACACTGTGACAACAAAAGTTTTATCGTCCTAAAATGGAAGAGAGGAGGAGGACTGGATAGGAAAAAGCTAGTCGTTCTGAGAACGAACATTATCTGTCAAGAATTTAGTTTGGCTTAGGCGGGAAACAAATCCGTGACCCAGCACTTACAAGGCAGGCATGCAGGGCATGCTACACTCCAAGCTGACTAGGCTGTAAGTATATTCTTCAATTCTATTTTGCTTTTCAGATCTTCTCCAAAAACATCTTCGCCATCCTACAGTCAATCAAAGCTCGGGAAGAAGGGAGACATCGTCCTGCCCCCCCTACTCCCCTCGTACCATCCACCCCTGTTAACAAGAGTGTACCTCAGCCCATTGTGTACAATCGATACGATCAGGAGCGATTCATCAAGTCCAGAGAAGAAACCGAAGGATTCAAAATCGATACTATGGGTAAGGTTTAAAAAAAAAATGTTACGAGGAAACTGTAACTATTGAGGTCTTCTTATCATCCCCAAAATTAATAGCGGAGGAGGACAGTATGGGATACAACCAGCCGTTCCAAAAACGATCTTTATCTGTTTTGGGTAAAGGTCACTCCGGCTGGGTATCGAACCCGCGACCTAGCGCTTATGAAGCAGGCGTGATACCCTCCACAATAGCTAGGCTGGGTAACAACAGAGGAGGACAGCATGGGATAAGACCATTAGGCTATTTTCCTTTATTAGATGATAAATCATTAAGGAAAGTTGAAAAAGTCAAGCGTTTTTAGCAACCTATTATGTATTTATGCTACCGCTTTGCTTTTCAGGGACATATCACGGAATGACGCTGAAGAGTGTGACCGAGGGTAATACCCCTAGGAAACCTGCCCTGACCCCTTCCACTCCTGCCCATCAGACCCCTTCTGCAACCCCCAATGCCAACGCTGCAGCCTCTCCTGCTCCGGTAAGATTCGTGTAATACCTAACAAGCGTGCCGAGAGGTGCGCGAAAGTCAATTCGAAGAGCCGCCAGGCCTATATTTAAGTTTCCATTAGTCACCAAATTGTTAAACACGTATTTATTTTCACCGATCAACTTGGTGAAACAGGCTTCAAATTCATGGCTAGTGGTCGGAACACAGTCTGGGTGTAAACTTGGTTTTTTTTTTTTTTTTTTTTAAGCCAGTCAGATTGTTCCATTTGATTTGTAGTTATAGGTTTAACAGGTCTGTTAAACTAACAGGCTGTTACAGGCTAAAAAGGGAGATTGGTGAAACCCACCCCTACTGTTTTCGCAAGCGAGCTATATCCCGTTGTTTTTCAGGTGTAGGTTACTCCTTTCTCTACTTGTGTTAAGATTGCTTTATTCTACCTAATCCTAGGTTCTAGGAGCCAATTAAGGTTCAGATTTTAGTTATATGTCTTGATGTACACCTGAGCTAAAATTAGTATGAAATATATTTTGTCAATCACTTGACGTTGTTCTATATTGAGTTATTTAAAAAGGTTATTGTCACTTCGAATTGTTCAAGTTTCTTGGCATATGACAAATCTTTGTTTTTTTTTTTTAAGTTTAAAAAGATGTGCGTTTCACCGTCGTTTTTATTTCGTAGCAATGAAACAACTGCTACATTGTGAATGATTATGATGTTGGTTTTTCGTGCCTTTAATTCAAGAAATAATACGTATGAACGAATATACCAGTGAAATCTGTTTTTCTGACATCCCATTTGTGAAGCCCCGGCCAAAAGCAAACGATTAAAAAAAGAGAGAAAAAAAAAACATCAAGTTGAGAATATCAATCAAATCAATATAACTTTGCATTTCAGAAGAAGAAGAAAAAAAAAATCTGGTGTGAACATCACACGACTTTCCTTATCCTATTGAATGATGCTTATTTGGGTGTTGTTCTATTGTAACTTTAGCAATGAAACAACTGCTACATTATGAAGGATTATGATGTTGGTATTTCGTGTCTTTAATTCAAGAAATAATACGTATGAACACGTAGTACGCATCCGTCAAACGAATATACTAGTGAGATCTGTTTTTCTGACATCCCACTTGTGAAGCCCCGGCTAAAAGCAAACGATTAAAAAAGAGAGAAAAAAAAACATCAAGTTGAGAATATCAGTCAAATCAATATAACTTTGCATTTCAGAAGAAGAAAAAAAATCTGGTGTGAACATCACACGACTTTCCTTATCCTATTGAATGATGCTTATTTTGGGTGTTGTTCTTTTGTAACTTTTACAATATCTCTCACCGTTTAGTCAGTATCGCTGAAAACCGCCAAAAAACGGTCGAAAACCGCTAAAAAGTGGTCAAAATTCATATCAAAGGCGAATAATATTTTTCCTCGTTTCAGTTACATACAGAACTGCAAGGCGCATCTAAGGTACTGAAACTTCACTTGTCCGCTAGTCTACCGTTTCCGAATCTTGGAGCCCTCGTGTTCATTGGATCCGGAATACATCGTGTGAAATGAAAAAAAGCCCCCTGTATCCGGAATGACGAGAGCACAGTTTGAATATCAGAAAATGAACTCGTAGGTTTGGTGGTCTAATTTGAATGGTTATACACAGGGTTAGGCTTGGCTACTGGCTAGGCTTGAAAAATAGAGGAAAAATCTTTTTCTAGGTAGGTATATTTTTTTCTATTTTTCAAGCCCTGTGTATAACCACTACCATTTGAAGGTTGGAATAGTTTTAACAAAGGTACTTATTATAAGTGACTACAGCACCAGGGAAAAATTCCGTTGATTAAGAATCCCACATTTCTATTGGCTTGCGGAACTTGGTAACATTTTCCAACCTCGCTCTATGAGCCCCTCCGCCAATAAGATCGTTTGTTCGGCTATTTAATTTCCGGTACTGTAACTTTTAACTCGAGAGTTTGACACTTGATTTTTAACACCTATAGATTTGTTATTTTCATTTAAAATTGTTTTACGAAGTTTGATAGAGGGAAATGTTACAATTTGGGTCTTATCGTCCCGAAATCGAAGAGAGAAGAAAAACAGGATAGGAGAAAACCACCCGTTCCCAGAAGGAACCCTATCTGTTCAGCAGAAAGTTCGCCCCGGGTCGGAATCGAACTTGCGACCTAGCGCTTACAAGGCAGGCGGGGCGCGGCTATTTAGAGCTGCAGTTCTAGAAGATACTGGTGGAAATTTTAGTAAGTGATAAGAGAGGTACCTATGGTGATAATGTGATAACTTTCTACAGAGGTAATAGTCCGGGGTTATGATTGTCGTATTACCGCAAAGGTTAGTTATAATAGAATTTACTTACTTCAATCCAGCAGCCCTCCAGTAAGTCATTGTGGTGTATTGGGTTGATTTCTTATTTCCTCTGAAAAAGTGAAGTCACCTTGGGCCTTCGACAAACTTTTTTTCTTGCACCTCGGTCTCGATTTTAGATTTGTAACAGAGTTAAGAAGCTGGCATCAAATCTGAATGTGTGTGAAGCTAGTCATGCGATGCGCATTGCGCAACGCGACCACCCGTAAATGGGAAAACAACTAAACAACGGGCCCCTCAAAAGAGAGTATATTACTTTTTTTTAATCTGTACCTAGGTACCTCATTAATTTATTATTATAATAATTGATTTATCATTCATCCATGTTAATTTCAATACTGTTTGAAAATCTATCCATTATCCATAGTATCCATCTAAAAGTGATCTACGAATTCTAAGAGAAAATAATATTTATTAAAACATTTTTTAGGTATCGTGTATAAAGGGCTTACATAAATCGAGCTGATCCGGTAATCCGGCAGTTGCTATGTTCACAGTAGAATGAAAAAAATCAAAACACTCGTTTTGTTGATTTGTGGATTTGGACATTTGGTTAATTTTTGCTGTGAGAAATTTAAGAAATGATTGATCAATAGTATTTTTTTACCTGTAATATCAGTAATAAAATCCCATTTTCCAAGTATTTTTTAGTATAGAAGGCTTGACACATCACCATGGCCGATCCTCTTAGTTTACTCCGACAGTACAACATAAATAAGAAAGAAATCATAGAACGGGAGAACCAAATCATATTTGGAGAATTTTCATGGCCAAAAGATGTTAACACCAACTATTTGCATTACCAGTAAGTATCCATACTATTCATATCAAAGGCGAATAATATTTTTCCTTGTTTCAGTTACATACAGAACTGCAAGGCGCATCTAAGGTACTGAAACTTCACTTGTCCGCTAGTCTACTGTTTCCGAATCTTGGAGCCCTCGTGTTCACTGGATCCGGAATACATCGTGTGAACTGATAAAAAGCCCCCTGTATCCGGAATATCGAGAGCACAGTTTGAATATCAGAAAATGAACTCGTAGGTTTGGTGGTCTAATTTGAGTGGTTATACACAGGGTTAGGCTTGGCTAGGCTTGAAAAATAGAGGAAAAATCTTTTTCTAGGTAGGTATATTTTTTTCTATTTTTCAAGCCCTGTGTATAACCATTAACTACCATTTGAAGGTTGGAATAGTTTTAACAAAGGTACTTATTATAAGTGACTACAGCACCAGGGAAAAATTCCGTTGATTAAGAATCCCATATTTCTATTGGCTGGCGGAACTTGGTAATATTTTCTAACCTCGCTCTATGAGCCCCTCCGCCAATAAGATCGTTTGTTCGGTTAGTACTATTACTATTGAGGATGTTTTAGATGTTACCAATTTGTTTTTATCTGTTTTTTCATAGGTCGTGTGTGTTGTTTTTTGGTCATTTGATATTATATTTGTTTTGTAGTATCACTCCGTTTTTAGTGTGAGCGAAAGAGTACCAAACTGTGTCCGAAAATCGGTGTTTTTAACCGCAATAAAAGTCATCTGAAATTAATAATCTTGGCATCCTCCTGTTTTTCTGTGTTGGGTTTCTTGTAGGTAGGTACGTAAGATATAAATTTGGTTTATTGGTGTGAATTGTAAAAACATATGAGGCTTTATTAAAGCCATCTTTTATATCCCGGTCAGGTTGGGCTGGGCCGGTAACACTTTGCACCAATTCCCTAAGGATCACCAAAGTTAAGCACCGTTGCACATGGTTGGTATCCGGATGGGTGACATTCATGTCGCCGTATCCTGTCCATTTTTTCTCTTCACTTTCAGGACGATAAGACCCTAGCAGTTACAGTCCTCTCTATCAAACCTCTTGGGGGGAAAAAAGTATCCAAGTAGGTGACATTCTGTTGGCAAAATGGGGGCAACTTACCAGTAATGAGATCCGGGGTGAGTTTGGGCGTGAGAAACAGGGACGAGCAGTTCCACCGGCGGTCCTGGAACAGGGTGGTGCACGTGTTGGCGGCCAAATAGGCGGCCTTGGTCACATGCGGCATAATTTCCGTCCAGCCTTTGCAGATCTTTGTCTGGCCTTTGGAGAAGCCATACTCCATGCGTGCGCGCCGACAATCGTTCGGAGAGGTCCAGTTGAGATTGGTGGACCCTTGGAGGCCTCTGGAACAGGAAAGGGTTAAAGGTTGGATTTTAATGAGCGAACGAAGTGAGTTAGAAGTTTTCAGTTTACTCAGATTCAGATATTCGTCCTCAGATTCAGGAAGCAGACTCAGATGTTTTTTTTTTTTTTTTTTTTTTTTTCAAGTTTAAAAAGATGTGCGTTTCACCGTCATTTTTATTTCGTAGCAATGAAACAACTGCTACATTATGAAGGATTATGATGTTGGTATTTCGTGTCTTTAATTCAAGAAATAATACGTATGAACACGTAGTACGCATCCGTCAAACGAATATACTAGTGAGATCTGTTTTTCTGACATCCCACTTGTGAAGCCCCGGCTAAAAGCAAACGATTAAAAAAGAGAGAAAAAAAAACATCAAGTTGAGAATATCAGTCAAATCAATATAACTTTGCATTTCAGAAGAAGAAAAAAAATCTGGTGTGAACATCACACGACTTTCCTTATCCTATTGAATGATGCTTATTTTGGGTGTTGTTCTTTTGTAACTTTTACAATATCTCTCACCGTTTAGTCAGTATCGCTGAAAACCGCCAAAAAACGGTCGAAAACCGCTAAAAAGTGGTCAAAATACCGCCAACCGCAGCACCTATCTTAACCAAACGGAAAGTAAAAAACATCAAGTTTAAGAACAACATCAAAACTCGGCTCTCAATTCTCCGAGAATCTCTCTCAGTCTCAGGTCTCAGTTTGGTCCGAGAGTTCGTAGAGATATGACGCGGTTTGTGTCCGCTCGCGTTTTCAGTTTTGTGCTCGTACTGTTCGTAATTAAAGACCATCATTGTTGTAGGTAAATGCTCAGGGGTGGTGGTTTCTGTCTTGGTGTTTTGATTGATAAAATAGCAATCTGGCTTGTTCTGGCCGAGAGAGCTATGCTCCTGTTCTCTAGGTATACATATTTCACTAATATTTCCCATGGCTCTACAACATTGAAAACTCTAGACAGAATCATGGTAGGCCATTAGTACCAGTAAGGTAATACTTGTTTCTTTATTTGGATAGGGAAGGATTTGTCTCTACTAATATTTGAATTAAAAACTTTCCCTTTTTTTTAACTACACTCTAAACATTTTTATTTTTGTTTTTCTCAGGTCTTCCAGAGAAGGTGCAGTGAAGAAATACTACACTCTAGAATGTCTTCTATTTTTTCTCAAAAATATTGGACTGAATCACACAGCCTATGTCAGAAAAGCTGCTGTAAGTATGGAGCTTCCCATTTAATGGTGGTTAGATACAATTCACTAGTCTCTCAAAAATACAAAAACTTTAGATGGTGTTTAAAAAAGAAAAAAAATACTGCATTTAATCATCCAAAAGTAATGGACCAAGGGGACAATCCACTTTAACCTTTTTTTTTTTATCTGATTGGTTCCCAGTTGACAGTAATGAAAAGATATTAGCTCCTCTTTTAATATTATTATTTAAATTTAAAGTGTAGATATTCATTTAAATTATTATATAAGAAAGAAAATGTTATTCTTTCCTCTTTACAGGCTTCAAACATCCCTGTGGTTCCTCGGCCATATCGTAAGGATATCCTTGCTTATTTGAATGGAGAAGTTGCCACATCTGCCTCTATTGACAAAACTGCTCCCCTTGAGATCCCAACTCAAGTAAAACGTGTTGGTACTGAAGAACTTGAGACTCCTGCCAAGAAGCCCAGACTAGAAGACTCGGTGCACTTGCAACATGTTAAACAACAGCTTGCTGCTCGACTTGATGCTCCTAAGGAGGCCTCAGTCACTTTGGATAACATCAAGTTTGGACCTGGGTAAGGAACATTAAAAAATAATAATAATAAAATATATGGGTGGTTCACTGCCATTTTTATTTTGTAGCAATGAAACAACTGCTACATTAGACTCATGAAGAAGTCAGCAATTAAATATGAACACATGTCAGTTGTCAGTATGCCAGGCAAAATTCCAGTAAGCAGGGGTATCTGTACATGAACCAATCTAGTAGGTTTTTCTCTTTAATATTTGCTTTATTAGTAATTTTTCAAAAATACTTATGTATTTTATCAATATGCTCTACTGTACAATGTATTTGTCATAGTACAAGCCTAAAATGCAGGTCAGAGTTGAATATTCCAAACAATGTTGAGGGGGCAGGGAAAACTCAATGTTGGGAACAAGCGTTGGGAAAATTCCCAACAATGGGAATATTCCCAACAATAAGGTTCAAAGGTTTAACACAATTTTTCTGTTCTACTTCATATCAAGCAGTTTTTGAATTTCATTACAAGACAAAGGGCAAAATTACAGTATAGCTCTAGGCCCTAGGATAGTATGTACCATTCAACCTTATTCACTACCTAATGTATGATGTTGCCAGGTCTCTCACAGAGGCAATGTCCGTGGAAAAGATTGCTGCTATCAAGGCCAAGCGTTTGGCCAAGAAGCGAACCACAATCAAGCGAGTGGCCACAGATACAGATGGAACAGATATTGGGGACAAAGATGCAGAGAAAGATAATCTGAAAGACATGCTGGCATTTGATGTGGACGTTACCAAGAATATTATTTCACGCGAGAGACAATGGAGGACGCGTACTTCTATATTTCACACCTCTGGCAAGGTAAAATTGACACTTTTTTCTCCTGAGTTTGATAGAGGAGAAGTTTGTTATAGGACACTGTGACAACAAAAGTTTTATCGTCCTAAAATGGAAGAGAGGAGGAGGACTGGATAGGAAAAAGCTAGTCGTTCTGAGAACGAACATTATCTGTCAAGAATTTAGTTTGGCTTAGGCGGGAAACAAATCCGTGACCCAGCACTTACAAGGCAGGCATGCAGGGCATGCTACACTCCAAGCTGACTAGGCTGTAAGTATATTCTTCAATTCTATTTTGCTTTTCAGATCTTCTCCAAAAACATCTTCGCCATCCTACAGTCAATCAAAGCTCGGGAAGAAGGGAGACATCGTCCTGCCCCCCCTACTCCCCTCGTACCATCCACCCCTGTTAACAAGAGTGTACCTCAGCCCATTGTGTACAATCGATACGATCAGGAGCGATTCATTAAGTCCAGAGAAGAAACCGAAGGATTCAAAATCGATACTATGGGTAAGGTTTTAAAAAAAAATGTTAGAGGAAACTGTAACTATTGAGGTCTTCTTATCATCCCCAAAATTAATAGCGGAGGAGGACAGTATGGGATAAAACCAGCCGTTCCAAAAACGATCTTTATCTGTTTGGGTAAAGGTCCCCCCGGCTGGGAATCGAACCCGCGACCTAGCGCTTATGAAGCAGGCGTGATACCCTCCACGATAGCTAGGCTGGGTAACAACAGAGGAGGACAGCATGGGATAAGACCATTAGGCTATTTTCCTTTATTAGATAATAAATCATTAAGGAAAGTTGAAAAAGTCAAGCGTTTTTAGCAACCTATTATGTATTTATGCTACCGCTTTGCTTTTCAGGGACATATGTTCGTAATTTCAACGCAATCCGTATCGACGGAGCCCCAATGTCCGTTCCGGTGTATTTGTTTTCGCACCACCGTGCGGTGTATGTTTCAGCACTTGGAGTATGTGCCCCGGGTGTCCAATGACACCACCATCCTGTAAGTATTCCAATAGCGAACTTTTTTTAAAAAGAAGTTTGATAGAGGGAACTGTAACTGCTAGGGTCTTATGGTTCGGAAATTGAAGAGAAGACAAGATAAGATAAAGTCAGCCAGAAACGAACATTATCCCTTCAGGAATCGGGAATCGAATCCACTGTAAGTATTCTTAACTGTTCCCAATCAAAACATCAAAGTACCTACTCGGAACCATACCTTCGTGAACCAAATGAAATTATAATAGGTAATAATAATTTTGTCACTCTTGGGGGTGATTTTTTACAAACATTGTCACACCATATCATCTGTCTATAGATTCGCACATTTTCTGCTAATGGAAGAACAATTATTGCCCCGCAGGGGAAATTTTTATATACAGTACCTACCTAATGGTCGAAGCCCTATAAAAATGTGTTTCAAGATATTTTTGTTGACAAGTGAAGTTCCCGAAAAAATGGCTCTAATCAGGGATGCATTCAGACTCGTGAGAGCTCTACATAATTTTATTCTACCGCTAATTCTATTCTATTCTAATATTCTATTGGGAACCTGTTGCTTCCACTCAATCGATTTCAATTATGTCGAATGATGAATGACGAGAAGAGTGTTGGGCGACCACCTAGGAGAATTGAATAAATTATCCAGGATATATACAAGATACATTATTGTGGTCTCATTCGAAGCTCAGTCTATAATTGAACAAGACACTCGAACATATCGGCCTCTTCTGTGTACCCAGAAATGGACAGAGCATTTGGTACTATTGTAAATTGATTTAATTTTTAAATCCTACCAGTTATGCACAACCTACGATGCAAAGTTTCTTTCTTTTTCCTTTGTCTTTTAACTTGAAAAAGTTTAATTTAGGGAACTATAACAGAGGAGGTCTTATCGTCCCGAAATCGAAGAGAGAATAAACGCAAGATAGGAGAAAGCCAGCCCGTTCTAAAAACGAACCTTATTTGATTAGGACGAAATTCGCCCCGGACGCTTACAAGCCAGACGCGTCTATCTAAATTTGCAGGCTAACTGAAAACTGGTCGCTACCTACTACCTTTGATTCAGGCGAAAGCCGGCAGGTGTCCCCTTTCAATCGCCCACCAGGGGTGGATGGAGATACTCTTTTAAAAGTACCTACGTTCAACGTCCTGAAAGAAAAAACTTCGAGCTCGAAAAAATTAACATTCCACATGAAACAGCATTGTCATGAGGACTGAAGAAATTTATCTGAGCGCCGAAACCTAATGAATGCAAATTACTTGGTGTAACACCCCTAGGCCCCGGGGCCTTCTGTAGCTTCCATTAGGTTGGTACTTTGGCGGAACACTCTACTTTTTTCTACTTGAAAATGGAGGAAAGAAATTACCACTAGACCTTTAAAGGTTCAATGGATACCTACTTGAAGACTGATGACTCTGATAAGAGAGGAAAATGGCTATTTACAAGGCCTGTGATAGCGACTAAAAAGGGGCTGACTAGCAAGAAATTTACACCTAGGTAGATAGAAGTACCTACTACCTAATTAGATTCTGCATATGACGTTCAACTTCAAAGATCTTCCAGGAACTTGATATTACATTCGACGTTATAGGTTTGTGGACAGTCCTGTGACAGTACTAATATTAGGTTTTGTCCAGTGACCATACGTGTGTGACCAAGTTCTGGCAAACACACAAAGGATTTATTTCGTGCCATGACATCATCTTGGTTTAACCGTGGCTCTTCTGTTATCTGATAATGGACTCTAATCGACCTAACCATGTAGGAAGCAAAGGTGTGACAGAATGTGTGGTCCGCTGAGATATAGATCTTCTAATATGTTTATCTAATAGGTCTCGTAATTATAGTGGATGAATAATAATAGATTTAGATTGGTTGTTCGAATTTGAATCGCAGATGGTCCGAAATCTAAATCCTAAAGTTGTATTGTTGTTGGTGTTTTTTTTTTTTTTTTTTTTTTTGGGGTTTGATCTCAACAAGCGTGATTAATCTCGCCATTTACTTCTTTATATTTCTTTGTTTACAGTTTCTCTTGATAGGGGAGAAGTAAAAAAAAAAAAAAAAAAACTGGAGTGAACATCACACAACTTTCCTTATCCTATTGAATGATGCTTATTCGGGTGTTCTCCTACCGTTAATTTTCGGTATAGCTCAAAACCGCCAAAAAGCGGTTGCAAACTGTCGAAAAGCAGTCAAAATACCGCCAACCGTTGCACCGATCTCAACCAAAAAATCTCTTACCATTCTCGAGATATTTTTTTACAGACAGACACACACAAGGACCAATGGCTAAAACTTTTTATTTAATATGCTCTAGGGCAGTGGTTCCCAACTGGTGGTCCGCGGACCACTAGGTGGTCCGCGGGCAGGTTTCAGGTGGTCCGCGAAGCCGTCCAATACATATATATTTTTTTTTTTCCTACTCCTGTAAATTTTCGGTTTTCTGTAGAAGATGTGCCAGAAGACATCCAGAAGGAGCTGATTGAGCTTCAAAATGATACAAATTTAAAAGAATCTTACAGAGATACAGAGCTAGAACTTTTTGGGCCGCCAAAGCTGTAAACTACACGATAATAAGGAGAGCGGAGCTTAGACGCCTGATGCTGTTCAGTACCACTTATCTGAGCGAAAGAGGATTTTCAACGTTATTGATTATTAAAACAAAACACAGAAACAAACTGATCGCTAGCAATGACATGCGCCTCGCGTTAGCCAACACAATTAAACTTATTAAACCACGCATATCACAATTGGTAAAGGACATGCAAAAATCTCATTAAGGTAGCGTAGGTGTATCTTGAAGTTAAGCTTTTGTTAATAAAAATAAAACAACCCTTCTAACACTGTCTTGTTTTGTTGGAAAAATACGGCTCCACGTTACATTTTTTTTTTTTTTTATGGGAAAAATTGCTGGTTTTGGAGGCCCCCTTGAATAGCCCGGCCCGTGGCAAATGGAGCCGCAAAAACCTCCCTATGACAGACCCTGTATTTCACCTGTTGGGGCGATTGTGTTTCTAATTTCAGATATCTGCACCACAATCGGCTGGAGCGTATTGAGAAGGGAGTTTTTTCAAACTTGGAGAACCTGGACCGGTTGTGAGTATACCAATAGATAGTCTTAGGCCAGCCACTCACAATCAGGTAGACTTGACGACAGGCAACTTGATCAGGTCTACCTGATAGTGAGTTGGTTGGCACTAGTTAGACTTTGACTTCAGGTCAAATTTGGACAAACAAAAAAACCAATATCGCAAGTTTTTTTCTAAATATATTCGAAAAACCGAGAGCACTAGATTGCACTGTTCTGGGGGCTATTTGGGATGACGTCATTTTGACGCAAAAAAAATTACAAACTACGAAAAGAAGAGCAAAATTTGAAATTTATATTTATGGAAGGAAACTCCGGTATTTTCAATATTATAGCTTGGGTCCAATGATCTAAGTCCATCATGGTTAGGGATGTATTGTTCTTTGATTTTCCTGTATTGTTCTTCTGTTTCCACAGATTCCTGCAGGATAACAAACTCCGCAGCATTGCCCCCGGGTCATTTCATGGACTACACAAACTGTCTCGTCTGTAAGTGAACTAAACTTTTGTAATCCGCCAGCCTAGAGGAAACTTTAGACTTGGATAAAAACCTGGGTGGCTTACTCGAGTCACTGGTAGCGATAAAAAGCCTAATAGAAAGATAGCTCATGTAGGTACACTGATTCCGAGTACGGGTACACTGTATGAGTACTGACCCTTGCTGGTACACGAAAAGTTTATCCTTAAATCATATATTATAGTACCAATAACCACCTCCAACCTGTTAGATCCTACGTACCTATTAAACAACTTTATTTTATGCAGAGTTTCGTTGGGTTGGATGCCCAATCAAAATTGGGAAAAGTACCGCCGCATTCGGCCATAGATGAACTTCCATTCAATATTAATTTTAACCATACCGTCAGGACCCAGGATATGAGGTAGCCACTGGGTATACGTAATGTGTTGCATCATGGCTCCAACTATCTTTCTCGTCTCGTGGAACAGAGTTTCTCCGTCCCAGTGAGGGTTGATGTCTCGCAGATCCTTGGCCATCCTGTTGTGCTCTCTCAGCCACAGAGTGTGCATGGCGAGCAGACCTACCTTCAAACACAAGAGACAGTCGGACATTAGTACTCTTCCCCCAGTTATACATTAAAGTTATTGAATAAAACGTTTCATAATTCATATTTGATGGTTGAGGGTTAGCCAGGAGTTCTTATAATAGAAGAGTTTTTGCAACCAAAATTAGCGTCCCGTTAACTGAGCTCTTTTTTAACGTTATGTGACGAAAACTCGGTTCTACGCATGTGCAGAAACGAGTTTTGGTCAAATAACGTTAAAGAGTTCAGTTAACGGGACGCTGATTTTGATTGCAAAAATTCGCTAATAAGGGGCTGACGGGACGCTGATTTTGATTGCGAAAATTCGCTGATAAGTTGCTCCAATAAATGAGAAACCAGTGGGGATTCAATTGAATTTAAGATTAATTTAGATTGGTATAGATAGGCTTGCCAAATATCCAAAATGTCGATTCGGGACGCAAATCCGCGAACATAATTGCCAAATCCGCGAACAAAATCGCCAAATCCGCGACCATAATCGCCAAATCCGCGAACAAAATCGCGAAATTCAAAAATTCGCTAATAAGGGGCTGACGGGACGCTGATTTTGATTGCAAAAATTCGCTAATAAGTTGTTCTAATAAATGAGAAACCAGTGGGGATTCAATTGAATTTAGATTGGTATAGATAGGCTTGCCAAATATCCAAAATGTCGATTCGGGACGCGAATCCGCGAACATAATTGCCAAATCCGCGAACATAATCGCAAAATCCGCGAAAAAAATCGCCAAATCCGCGACCATAATCGCCAAATCCGCGAACAAAATCGCCAAATCCGCGAAAATAATCGCGAAATCCGCGAAAATAATCGCGAAATCCGCGAAAATAATCGCGAAATCCGCGAAAATAATCGCGAAATCCGCGAAAATAATCGCGAAATCCGCGAAAATAATCGCGAAATCCGCGAAAATAATCGCGAAATCCGCGAAAATAATCGCGAAATCCGCGAAAATAATCGCGAAATCCGCGAAAATAATCGCGAAATCCGCGAAAATAATCGCGAAATCCGCGAAAATAATCGCGAAATCCGCGAAAATAATCGCGAAATCCGCGAAAATAATCGCGAAATCCGCGAAAATAATCGCGAAATCCGC
>NW_007377661.1:415936-436131 GCF_000475195.1 Diaphorina citri
TGTTGTTGTTGTTGTTGTTGTTGTTGTTGTTGTTGTTGTTGTTGTTGTTGTTGTTGTTGTTGTTGTTGTTGTTGTTGTTCTGGTTGCTTTCTTCTTCTCCCACTTTCCTCTTCTTTGTCTTCAGCATCTTTTTCCTCCTCTTCGTGTTCACGGATTTTTTTCTTTTCTTGTTTTTTTTTTTTTTTTTTTTTTTCAAGATTGGTATAACTTTTTTTTCAATGTTTTCAGTGAAAGTATTGTGCCGTTCTTCAACCTCATCTCATCTCTCTCAAATTTCTCCTCTGTCCCAAATATCTTTCTATTCCCATACAGCACAAAAGTTGGAAATCTATGTAATACCATTGTCAAAAGTAATTTCGTATTACAGAAGCAAGAAAAACAATATGTAATAGGTCTGGATAAATCCATAACATCTGTACTAAATCACTATTACTTGTGTATTTATATAAATCATGAGAATGTAGACTGTAATAAATTTGTCAATACAAACTTGTAATACA
Source organism: Diaphorina citri (assembly GCF_000475195.1). Classification (NCBI taxonomy): domain Eukaryota; kingdom Metazoa; phylum Arthropoda; class Insecta; order Hemiptera; family Psyllidae; genus Diaphorina; species Diaphorina citri. The sequence goes on from NW_007377661.1 coordinate 416,437, forward strand.
TCCAGCACTTCACAGCTTTTATGAACTTGGTAAAAATCAATGATGTTCAAAGATAGTGTGTAATAGAAATTTTAAATGCCAAAAAATACAGGTCCAGTTGTATTAAACAGGTTTAATAACCTAGTTTGAAATTAAGTCTTGTAATACACATGGAAAGAGATGGCAATTGCGCGGTAATGTTTTTATCCAACTGTATTACATTCCAAAAAAGTTCCATGTTTTTATTTTCAAGTCCTATTCAAATTGGAATAATAGGTACGATATGTACATAGGTAAGATAGGTGATAGGTAACATACCTATTATTAAAAACATATAAACAAAATACAGTCGAACCTGGATAAACGAGAATCCAAGGGACCAGCTCATTTTTTCGTTTAAGGCGGTTTAATAAAACATTTCCTCGTTTATAAAGGTTTAGCAAAGTGGAAGAGCCTAGGTATAGATAGACCTAATCAGATTGGGTAAACATTATATTTAATATAAAGGTGTGTCCAAACATAGTCGACCGGCCGTCGATCGATGAGGTCAATCTATGTTGTCGAGGCATTGTGAACGGTTCAGTCGACGTCGATCGACGGCCGGTCGACTATGTGTGGACAGGTGGACATACTTTTATAGCTATTGTTTCAAGAAGATCACCTGTTCATTGGCCCGAATATCCCCGGCTAGAAGACATCCAATGTTGCTTTCGGTAGGGTCTCGTCTACAGTCAACCTCTGTTGCGCCTGCTATGGGTAGATATGGTTTGTTGGCCGCAGACAGAATGCCCTGGCGCAGAAATCCGTTGTCATTGCGAATATCTCGTAGAACCCGCGATCTCTCCTCTGTGAAACCGTACACCTGTAACCATGCGTTTGAGAAGAAGTAAAACTTTTGAGAGAAAGTGTCAAGGAAAATACTGATCCGTTTCCCTGTCCATTAATTTCAACCCAAAGTCATAGGCCAGCCACTCTCACTATCAGGTAGACCTGACAGGTATGGCTGAAAAGGTTCGTCTGTCAGGTCTGATACCTAATGAGCACACACACTATCAGGTGTACATGTCGTCAGGTCTACCTGATAGTGGATGGCTGGCCATACGTTTCACCTCAGAGCCATGAATTTCAAAACAGACTCAATAATTTTCGATGGCTGAAAAGGTTCGTCTGTCAGGTCTGATACCTAATGAGCACACACACTATCAGGTGCACATGTCGTCAGGTCTACCTGATAGTGGATGGCTGGCCATACGTTTCACCTCAGAGCCATGAATTTCAAAACAGACTCAATAATTTTCAAATTCGTTTTGAGAACTATCTATTTTACCTGAGAGCCATCAATGTATGCAGTAAGCTGATTGATCTGCTCGCGAGGTTGCACGGTGTCCCAAAACATCGAAGTCATTCCGGAGCCACAAATGGCGCTGCTCCGAATGAAGTCGATGCAGCGTCGCTTCTTAACTCGCGGGTCATCGTGTGGCACTTCCATGGGGAAGCAGGGTGGCGAGAAGGCGCAGGATTTCTTGCAGTCGATACCTGAGGGAGAAGAAATTCGGACAGAAGCACTGGTGAGATATACTTGGTCCGAGAATTTCAGGCAGTTTTTGAAAGAAGAATTCAAGTCAATATGTCACTAATCAATAGGACGCATCGCGGTTCGCGGACGTGGGTTGCTGCCTTATTCTATTCTACAGCCTCCATACACAAAAAGCCCACTCCAAGGCTTAGGTGTAGGGGCAAACAGCTCTAAAGGATTGGTTAAGCTTCTACGAATCTATTCTATTCTTGGGCACACGATGCACTCACCTCACGGCAGGTTCCTTTTGTTAACCAGTGAGATATCCAACGAAAGGTACAGAAAATCTAGTTAAGAAGTGTGGTAGTGCTCCGCACCGCCCAGTGAAAATTTGACAGCGCTACTAAATCAATCAATACATAATGGTTCCATCATGGGACGGGTCGATGTACAAAGCCTCTCTACCAATTTCGATCTTTGTATCCCTGCTCCTTCTCGATATCGTTCCAACCTTGTTTTCTTGACAGCGCTACTAAGAGATATAAATAATATGGTTAGATGAAATACCTCTTCTTACCTTCCCAGCTTTCCAAACTGGTGGCGGGGATGGCATGATCCAAGTCATGATCTAGGAATTGTCCCCATTGCATCACCATGTGCGTGATAACAGGATCTGGTGTAATGGACTCTGTACTAATCAGCTCATTGGATACAACTCTGGCTGGGGGTTTCTCATAGCCGTAGTATTTCAGCCCTTTGGTCCAACCTAGAAGAGGGATGGGAGTTCGAACATAAATCCTAAACGTATTGCCTGATTGCCTCCTTCTTTCTTCCTTCAAGGCGCTTTAACAAAACGGACAATAGGCCCCGCCTACCGGATATTGACTCCTTGATCACTGACCTGTGTTTACAATGACTTACCTTTTGATTTATCAAAGATGGCGCGGGCTGGCTGGGATTTGACCTCCCCCATTGGACTCTTGGCCATACACTCATACACCCCCTCATCTGACGCCTCCATGGAGTGGATCATCAAATTGTTACATCCACTACCTTCTGGTGGATGTGCCTAATTCACCATGTTGTAATGTTGCAAAGGATTTAATGAAAGAGAAAAATTGCTACATACATCCTCTACGATAATAGTGGATGTGTCAAATTCACCATGTTATAATTTTTCATGTATAAGTGAGAGCATCACCCACCCATAGTACCATTCCGTTTTCTATTACAGCAAAACTTCGATTGATGAGAACTTCAGGCGATGTGACAACTTCGGTGGGAAGTAGGATCAGACTGGAATGTCAATTTGAGGGATATCCTGCTCCTAGCATTACCTGGAGAAAAGAAGATATTGTGATTGCCAACGATGATAAATTTCATATTCAGGTAATCTAACAAGTACCTATTTACACAAACCCAGATCTGAAAGTAATATTATTTTAAGAGTATAGAGCCCAGCCTACTTAGCTTGGAGGGTAAAACGGCTGTATTGTAAGCGCTAGGTCACGGATTTCCATTCACGGGGCACTGTATATCCTGAACGGATAAGGTTCGTTCTCGGAACGGCTAACTTTCTCCTATCCTGTTCTCCTCTCTTCGATTTCGGGAAGACGAAACCTAATTTATTAAGGTCCCTCTATGAATCTTGTATAGTTAGTCAAAGGTCCGGCCTGAGTTCAATGTAATAAATAAGTTAAATCTAAAAAAAAAAAGAATAATAATGGGAAAAAATCCGAAATGTATTTCAGACGGATGATCGCCGGAGCAGCACAGAGCTAGTAATATCAGGAGTACAGAGAGAACATGGAGGTCGGTATAGCTGTGTGGCTGGAAACCCAGCTGGTGTATATCGGGGAGACCTACATGTCACTGTCAATGGTAAGTAATGGGGGATGTGATTTTGGATTAACAACTGTAGACCTCTAGAATTACATGTGTCAGAGGGAGAGAGAACTAGATGAAGAATAACATATGGATGATGATATGTCAGAGAGCTGGACACAAAGATTTGATTCTAAAGATTATTGAAATCATCTTCGTTCCTTTAAACGTTAAAATCCAGCTGGTGTATATCGGGGAGACCTACATGTCACTGTCAATGGTAAGTAATGGGGGATCTGATTTTGGATTAACAATATTGTAGACCTCTAGAATCACATGTGTCAGAGGGAGAGGGAGAGAGAACTAGATGAAGAATAACATAATTATATGGATGATGATATGTCAGAGAGCTGGACACAAAGATTTGATTCTAAAGATTATTGAAATCATCTTCGTTCCTTTAAACGTTAAAATCTGTCAACAATGTGGGAAATTTCCCCTGAACCTTTAACTAAACCTACATACGTAAATGATTAGAGCAGCGTTGTGTCAATTTGGCTAAATACACTCACACCTGACAAATTTTGTATTCACAGCACCTCCAATTTTCATTCAACGACCCGTGAGCACCACGTACTCCACAGGAAGTACTAGCAGAATCACATGTCTTGTGGAGGGCCATCCTCTACCTCAGATGACTTGGTTCCACGATGGAAACTCATTGGATTCAGACGATCACGTGACTTATGAACATGATGGTGAGTTTTTATGAATCTTGAAAAAACATTAAGGAATTATTTTGAAACTAAATTCAATAAGGAATAAGATCACCCTGTAGAACATCTCGTTTCGATGGTCTTTTGTACATTATTTAGCTCCTCGAACTTCAGTTTCGATGATATATCTATATAAAATCACTCAAACATAGGTAGCATAACTGAACGAACAGCTATTGATTGAATTCCCCCGATATGCCGATTCCTCCTTTTGACGGAATATTTTCTCCTCTCCATCTACAGGTTTCGTCCTAGTGCTGAACGGGGTACGCGAATCGGACGCAGGGGTGTACAACTGCGTCGCGCAGAACAGTGAGGGGAGTGCCGAGTCCGTAGCCATGATTCGTATCAACGGGCACCGAGCACCCCGTCTTGTGGTGAAACCATTCGACATGCGCGCTCCTGCCGGGAGTAGTGTGGAAATTCCGTGCAAGCCAGATGGTGAACCACTGCCTCGCATCTCGTGGAGCAAGGACGAGGCGGAATTTGTGGAGGATAGAAATCACAAGTGAGTTCAGATAGGAAAAGGAAGCTAGTCGGATTCTCAAAAATATTTATGAATATACTTACTTACATTCTGTGTCCAGCATACCTATCTCTCATAATATATCTTGTCCAAATGTCCATCCAGAAAAGAGCAGTCTGGAAGGCCTATGAATATAAATACTCATAAGTACATATAGGTATAATGTTTATGAAGATAAGAATTGAACAAGTAAGTTCATAATAGATGCTGTTAAATCAGCTTATCACAAAAGGACACTTTTTGAGGCTTGTACTTTTATTTCCTTTGTCCAGAATACATCGGACAGGCAGCCTGCGCCTTTACAACATTGGACCTCAGGATTCTGGTCTATACAGGTGTACTGCCAGCAACCTGCTTGGGGAAGATGTCGCTGAGGGATATTTGACCGTTACTGGAGGTGAGATGAGTTCCCCTGAACCTTTAACTAAACCTACATACGTAAATGATGGACACAGAGCAGCGTTGTGTCAATTTGGCTAAATACACTCACACCTGACATATTTTGTATTCACAGCACCTCCAATTTTCATTCAACGACCCGTGAGCACCACATATTCCACAGGAAGTACTAGCAGAATCACATGTCTTGTGGAGGGCCATCCTCTACCTCAGATGACTTGGTTCCACGATGGAAACTCATTGGATTCAGACGATCACGTGACTTATGAACATGATGGTGAGTTTTTATGAATCTTGAAAAAACATTAAGGAATTATTTTGAAACTAAATTCAATAAGGAATAAGATCACCCTGTAGAACATCTCGTTTCGATGGTCTTTTGTACATTATTTAGCTCCTCGAACTTCAGTTTCGATGATATATCTATATAAAATCACTCAAACATAGGTAGCATAACTGAACGAACAGCTATTGATTGAATTCCCCCGATATGCCGATTCCTCCTTTTGACGGAATATTTTCTCCTCTCCATCTACAGGTTTCGTCCTAGTGCTGAACGGGGTACGCGAATCGGACGCAGGGGTGTACAACTGCGTCGCGCAGAACAGTGAGGGGAGTGCCGAGTCCGTAGCCATGATTCGTATCAACGGGCACCGAGCACCCCGTCTTGTGGTGAAACCATTCGACATGCGCGCTCCTGCCGGGAGTAGTGTGGAAATTCCGTGCAAGCCAGATGGTGAACCACTGCCTCGCATCTCGTGGAGCAAGGACGAGGCGGAATTTGTGGAGGATAGAAATCACAAGTGAGTTCAGATAGGAATAAGAAGTTAGTCGGATTCTCAAAAATATTTATGAATTTACTTACTTACATTCTGTGTCCAGCATATCTATCTCTCGTAATATATCTTGTCCAAATGTCCATCCAGAAAAGAGCAGTCTGGAAGGCCTATGAATATAAATACTCATAAGTACATATAGGTATAATGTTTATGAAGATAAGAATTGAACAAGTAAGTTCATAATAGATGCTGTTAAATCAGCTTATCACAAAAGGACACTTTTTGAGGCTTGTACTTTTATTTCCTTTGTCCAGAATACATCGGACAGGCAGCCTGCGCCTTTACAACATTGGACCTCAGGATTCTGGTCTATACAGGTGTACTGCCAGCAACCTGCTTGGGGAAGATGTCGCTGAGGGATATTTGACCGTTACTGGAGGTGAGATGAACTTAGAAATTATTGCCTTTTATGAAGGCCATTTCTTTCGGATTCAGTACACCTGTAGGTAAGGAACGAGCTAGGAGAACTATTCAAAAGAAAAGGGCATGTTTTTCTGCAATATTGGAATCAACACGTAAATCAATAGACTTACACAATCTCAAAGGGCCTTCATAATACACAAAAGAGCTGATGATCAAGACTACCCATCTACCTTTACCGATTGACATGTACATTTTTGTCGGTGAGATGAACTTAGAAATTATTGCCTTTTATGAAGGCCATTTCTTTTCATACCTAATACTACTTTTAGGCCAGCCACTCACTATCAGGTAGACCAGACAGGTACGGCTGAAAAGAGCTCCGTTTGTCAGGTCTACCTGATAGTGAGTGGCTGGCCTTGGGTCCCTTCGTAATGAAAAGTTTACCATTTCCCTATATTCTAGTTACCTATCCAGTAATTGGGAATTGACTTATTCAGTAAACATTAAAGGTCATGGTGCACAATCCATTTTTCAAGAAGTTAATTTCAAGTTTCAGAAAACAGCGTCGAGCCCGCGCCACACACATCGCGAGAACCCTCCGCCTCTAAACCCAGCGTGGCCGACGACACAATTCACATGGCCGTCAAACTGGCCAGTCGAGAGGTCGATGCCGCCGTGAACGCCACGATCAACAGCCTGTTCGGTTACCATAGTAACGAGCAGCAGGATCACGGCTCTCTGATGAAGCTACTGAGGTTCCCGGACGAGTCAGCACGGACGGTGGTGCGTGCAGCGGATGTGTACGAGCGTACGCTGAGTCATATCAAGAAACACATACAGGCGGGCGTCAAGATGAACTTGAGCGAGGGTGAGTGAAAAGATTTTAGCATTGTTCGTCACTATCCATTATAACGAGGTGCACCATAGTGATGGACGGTGTAGTGTAAAAACTGAGATGGTTTCTTCAAATTAAATTGATCCTAAGGGCAAAGAAAACCTAGATCCTTGACAAATGGAGTATGCCTGAAAGCATGTGGTATGTTCCAATCCACTCGACCTAAATAATTTCACAAGTAACATCGTCGTTCTCAGAGACTTATAACTACACTCCAATGACAACAACGGTTCTACCCACGTCATTCCTAAGGCCAACCATTCTCTATCAGGTAGACGTGACAGGTACAGCTGATCAGGTCCTTCTGTCAGAACTACCTGATAGTGTGTGTGCTCATCAGGTATCAGGTAGACATGACAGGCGGACCTAATCAGGTGCACCTGTCAGGTTTACCTGATAGTGATTGGCTGACCCAAGTGTTTGGTTTACCAGGTTTCAGCTACCACGACGTCCTCTCACCTCGCCAGATCGAACTCATAGCCAACTTGTCCGGATGTATGGAACATCAGCGTAAAATTTCAAAATGTCTCAGCTACACAGGATTTTTATCCAACAATTGATAAACGCAGCCTAAAATATATTAACCCAGAGCTATTTAGAATTAGAATTGTGTGTGGGTACTAAGACAAAGACGGCAGGCATCCCCTTCCAATCACTCATTGGCGGTAAGCTTTTAGGCCTTGGGGACTGGAAAAGGTACTATTAAACAAAAAGGTAATATTAAAGGTGATATTAAACAGTTATCTGGTAAAGGTGATATTAAACAGTTATCTGGTAAGTCACAGCCTAGCGAGACGCCACAGTAGCATTTGAAAAGGGGTGATTTTTTTTTTTCTTTTCTCAGTTAATTAATTGCTTAACTTATTTTAATATGACTAGGGTTCTTATGGATTTTCCGAAACGGATTCGAGTTTCGCCTCTCTCGTAGGTTTTTTCAAGATGACTGAACTTGTTTTCTCAGGGAGATCTATCCCTGGGCAAAGCGTTCTTCTCGCCATGGCGTCTGGTGGACGAGGGGGGCGTCGATCCTCTACTGCGAGGCTTCATCACAAGTCCCGCCAAACGGAAGCGTCCCACCGAAAACCTCAACAAAGAACTCACAGACAAGCTGTTCACGACGTTTCACGCCGTATCTTTGGATCTGGCGGCTATGAATATTCAGCGCGGTAGAGATCATGGCATTCCGGAGTACAATGCGTGGCGAGAGTATTGTGGATTGCCGCGGGCAAACACATTCGAGGATCTGGCCAGAGAGATAACCGACAGGAGAGTGCGGGACAAGTTACAGAGGCTGTATGGTCATCCTGGTAAGAGTTGGTTCTGAAGGGAGGGCAATAGTAATTTTATTGTGGTGAAATGGTTATATTCACGTTATATCTGTCCCGTGGGTGAGTGATAAGTGATCAATAATCTTGACTCATTGTGTGTGGGTATTAAGACAAAGACGGCAGGCATCCCCTTCCAATCACTCATTGGCGGTAAGCTTTTAGGCCTTGGGGACTGGAAAAGGTACTAAAGGTGATATTAAACAGTTATCTGGTAAGTCACAGCCTAGCGAGACGCCACAGTAGCATTTGAAAAGGGGTGATTTTTTTCTTTCTTATATCTTGGATTTCATATTCATTATCAAGATCACTCTTCCTGTAAAATATTTCAAAATGTCTCAGCTACACAGGACTTTTACCCAACAATTGATAAACGCAGCCTAAAATATATTAACCCAGAGCTATTTAGAATTAGATTTGTGTGTGGGTATTAAGACAAAGACGGCACGGCAGGCATCCCCTTTCAATCACTCATTGGCGGTAAGCTTTCAGGCCTTGGGGAATTTTTCTTTCTTTTCTCAGTTAATTAATTGCTTAACTTATTTTAATATGACTAGGGTTCTTATGGATTTTCCGAAACGGATTCGAGTTTCGCCTAGTATCAGGAAGACATGACAGGCGGACCTGATGAGGTGCACCTGTCAGGTTCACCTGATAGTGAGTGACTGACCTAAGTGTTTGGCTTACCAGGTTTCAGCTACCACGACGTCCTCTCACCTCGCCAGATCGAACTCATAGCCAACTTGTCCGGATGTATGGAACATCAGCGTACGGCCAACTGCAGTGACCTGTGCTTCCATACGAAGTATCGTACGATAGATGGCACGTGTAACAACTTGCAGCATCCTATGTGGGGGGCGTCCCTGACTGGATTCCGAAGACTGTTGAAGCCAATCTACGAGAATGGATTCAGTACACCTGTAGGTAAGGAACGAGCTAGGAGAACTATTCGAAAGAAAAGGGCATGTTTTTCTGCAATATTGGAATCAATACGTAAATCAATCTCAAAGGGCCTTCATAATACACAAAAGAGCTGATGATCAAGACTACCCATCTACCTTTACCGATTGACATGTACATTTTTGTCATAGTATTCGCCTGGGTAACTCTGACCCTGACCACTGACCAGCCATGTGGTGAAATGGTTATATTCACGTTATATCTGTCTCGTGGGTGAGTGTTAAGTGATCAATAATCTTGACTCTGGATCATGCTCTGAATTTCCCTCTAGCTTTCAGGCAAGAGAGTTGTGCTAGACATAGGAACTATCGTCCACTATTTCCTTACTTCTAACTTTCTGAAAGACACAATAACTACCAATCTGAAAGGCACAATGACGAAAGAGAAAACTGACAGGAGAGTAACTCTGGATCATGCTCTGAATTTCCCTCTAGCTTTCAGGCAAGAGAGTTGTGCACTTGTGCTAGACAAAGGAACTATCGTCAACTATTTCCTTACTTCTAACTTTCTGAAAGACACAATAACTACCAATCTGAAAGGCACAATGACGAAAGAGAAAGTTTCTAGTGATTTTTTTCCCTTGCTTTTCATTTCTCTGATCGAACCACCCTTTACTCTCTTCTAGGTTGGACCAAAGGGCTGAAATACTACGGCTATGAGAAACCCCCAGCCAGAGTTGTATCCAATGAAGACAAGTTACAGAGGCTGTATGGTCATCCTGGTAAGAGTTGGTTCTGAAGGGAGAGCAATAGTAATTTTATTGTGGTGAAATGGTTATATTCACGTTATATCTGTCCCGTGGGTGAGTGATAAGTGATCAATAATCTTGACTCTGGATCATGCTCTGAATTTCCCTCTAGCTTTCAGGCAAGAGAGTTGTGCACTTGTGCTAGACATAGGAACTATCGTCAACTATTTCCTTACTTCTAACTTTCTGAAAGACACAATAACTACCAATCTGAAAGGCACAATGACGAAAGAGAAAACTGACAGGAGAGTGCGGAATAAATTACAGGGAAGTTATCAGATAGTTCACAATTTCACATAACTCTTTATACCACCCCCTGTTATTACTCTTCAAACCAGCCCCTATTCTCTCTTCCCCGATGGCAGGTAACATCGACCCGTTCGTGGGTGCTATCCTAGAGGACCAAGTGGACGGGGGACGGGTGGGACCCACCATGCGATGTCTCCTCATAGATCAATTTAAACGTATTCGGGACGGTGCCTAGTTCACAATTTCACATAACTCTTTATACCACCCCCTGTTATTACTCTTCAAACCACCCCCTATTCTCTCTTCCCCGATGGCAGGTAACATCGACCCGTTCGTGGGTGCCATCCTAGAGGACCAAGTGGACGGGGGACGGGTGGGACCCACCATGCGATGTCTCCTCATAGATCAATTTAAACGTATTCGGGACGGTGTATTTCACATAACTCTTTATACCACCCCCTGTTATTACACTTCAAACCACCCCCTATTCTCTCTTCCCCGATGGCAGGTAACATCGACCCGTTCGTGGGTGCCATCCTTGAGGACCAAGTGGACGGGGGACGGGTGGGACCCACCATGCGATGTCTCCTCATAGATCAATTTAAACGTATTCGGGACGGTGATCGCTTCTGGTACGAAAATCCGTCGACTTTCAAACCGGCACAGCTGACTCAGATCAAACAGGCGTCACTAGCCCGGGTGATTTGTGATTCTGGAGACCGTCTCACCGAGGTAAGAGTTTGTTTTTCTCCTCGGCCGAGTGGGTATCACACTAGACTTGCACTCCGGAGTTCCCGGGTTCGATTCTCGGCGGTTTTTTCGGCTCTGTGCTTGGATTTCGGGGTGCACTCAGCCTCGTGAGGACATTTGAGTAGCTACTTTAATCGAGTAGCAACATCCATTACACCAGATCCTGTCATCACGCACATGGTCATGCAATGGGGACAATTCCTAGACCATGACTTGGATCATGCCATCCCCGCCACCAGTTTGGAAAGCTGGGAAGGTAAGAAGAGGTATTTCATCGAAACATATTATTTATAAATCAAATCATAATCATGAATTGTTTGTGGTGAAGCAACAGTCTCTTCACAACTTAGCGTGCAAACTAAGTGTGATACCCACTTGGCCACGGAGGTTGCCCCATATTATTTATATCTCTTTAGTAGCGCTGTCAAATTTTAACTTGGTGGTGCGGAGCTCTATTGCACACTGCACTACTTAACTAGATTTTCTGTACCTTCCGTTGAACAACTCACAGGTTAACAAAAGGAACCTGCCGTGAGGTGAGTGCATCGTATGCCCAAGAATAGAATAGATTCTTAGAAGCTTAACTTATCCTTTAGGGCTGTATGCCCCTACACCTAAGCCTTGGACTGAGCTTTTTGTGTATGGAGGCTGTAGAATAGAATAAGGCAGCAACCCACGTCCGCAAACCGCGATGCGTCCTATTGATTATTGACATATTGACTTGAATTCTTCTTTCAAAAACTGCCTGAAATTCTCGGACCAAGTATATCTCACCAGTGCTTCTATCCCAATTTCTTCTCCCTCAGGTATCGACTGCAAGAAATCCTGCGCCTTCTCGCCACCCTGCTTCCCCATGGAAGTGCCACACGATGACCCGGGACCAACTTCGTGAAGATTCGAGTAAAATTTCAGAAGAACAACGGCCTATGTGTAAAGTTTTTGCCTCGGGGCAAGGTGTTTTTGCATGCAAAGTAAGTGAGAGTTTCATGTAAAAGGGCCTTTGTGTAAAAAAAAACATAATTCTGGGACAAATTTTACATTACCTACTGTATTAAAATGTCTCTCCTGAAAAGTAACGAAAATAACATAGGCCGTTCTTCTTGAGAACGATTCAGTTGTTCTTTGCTCCGTTTCCTGGGTGAACGGACTGGAATTGAAAACTCCAAATTATAGATATTCGGGGGCCCCTAAAATGACTGGGGCCCCTCTCCACGCCCTGCGGGGTTTGCGGGATTGGACTTACGCCAGTGCTACTCAAGCAGTAAAAACGCATCAACTTCAGTAATAATTCTTAGGTTATCGCATTATTTCGGTAACAGGGTAGTGGTCTCTTTTGTCAATGATCGTAGCATTCGTATGTAGACTTTGCCGATGAACATTGTTTGGGTGCGCGAGGCAAGGGGTTTGTTTGAAACAGTGAACTTTCCCGTGCTGGAAATATGGAAGCAGAAACACAAGAAAATTTTGGTTAAATATTTGAAGATATGGAGAGAATAGACGTGAAGAGATCCTTGCTGGTAAGCACAAAACTTCCAGAAAAGAAAATGTATTTTTATGTGAGTTTGCCAGCCTAGTTTGCTTGGTTGGTAGCGCGTCTGCCTTGTAAGCGCTAGGCCGCGGGTTCGATTCCCACCCTGGGCGGATTTTATCCTGAACGGATAATGTTCGTTCTGGGAACGGCTGGCTTTCTCCTATCCTGTCGTCCTTCTCTCTTCGATTTCGGGAAGATAAGACCTTAGCAGTTACAGTTCCCTCTGTCAAACCTCCAAAAAAAAATCCTTAATGGTGGATTTCACCAATGACCTAATGAGAGATTTCACTAATAGGAGAATTTTTAATCATCCAAAAAGGAGTTTTTAATCATCCAAAAAGGAGTTTTTAATTATCCAAAAAGGAGTTTTAAGTAATCCAAAAACGAGGAGTTTTTCAAAACTCCTGTTTGGATCTTTAAAATCTCCTTTTTGGATCATTAAAAAATCTCCCATTAGTGAAATCTCTGATTAAGTCATTGGTGAAATTCACCATAAATGTTCCATAACTTACCTTACACTCGCACTTGGTACAGTGATCAGCAGTTAATCCTCCAAAAAGGAGTTTTTAATTATCCAAAAAGGAGATTTAAGTAATCCAAAAAGGAGGAGTTTTTCAAAACTCCTGTTTGGATCTTTAAAATCTCCTTTTTGGATCATTAAAAAATCTCCCATTGGTGAAATCTCTGATTAAGTCATTGGTGAAATTCACCATAAATGTTCCATAACTTACCTTACACTCGCACTTGGTACAGTGATCAGCAGGCCGTGTCCACACTGCATGGTTTTGTCGCACCACCCCCACCTCATCCATACACGTAGACACAGTCGTATTACTCTCCATATGTTTCAGCTTCTTCTTCAGTTGCTTGATACTCCTCTGCAGATCTGACACGACTGTTTCCAGGCCCTCCAATCGCTCCTCAGTAATGTTGACTAGACTAAGCGCCCGTCTGGCTCTCACATCTTCTGCAGATCTGACACGACTGTTTCCAGGCCCTCCAATCGCTCCTCAGTAATGTTGACTAGACTTAGCGCCCTTCTGGCTCTCACATCAATTTCCTCGTCATTCTCACAATCTGAAAGTCAATGGTTTCTTATGAACTCGTCCGATTCCGAAAAACCAGAACAATCAAAAAATGCCATACACACAACCAAGCCCACTTGGGAGGCGAAAGCCTGTATGAAGGTGCTTAACTCTACACACAAAAAGCCCACTCTGAGGCTTAGGTGTGGGGGCAAATGCCCCAAAAGTATGGGTTAAACTTATATGAATCTACGAAATGGTTTCTTCAAATTAAATTGATCCTCAAATGGCAAGGTAAACCTAGATCCTTGACAAATGGAGTAAGCCTGAAGGCATGTGATCCACTCGACCCCTATCCTTGAATTTTTTCTAGCTTAGAAATACTCAATTATCAGAAACTCTTTATTGTGAATCTGGTTTTAGTACTCACCAGGGCCCTCACACTCATACCAGAACCTCAAGTCTAGACCAGGCACCTCAGAACAGGGCATGAAACTGGGAGTTTGATGCCGTGGCAGTATAAACACATTGGGCGGCACCTGAAACAAAAGGTATGAAATTTTCATGTAAATCAAAGAAAATGGTGGGTATTACAGCATTACTAATATAAGTGCCTCCTTTACTATTAATTTATTTTCATCTACTCGTATCATCAACTTACACTGGTAATGCCGTCACAGGTTGCTACTCGATTAAAGTAGCTACTCAAATGTCCTCACGAGGCTGAGTGCACCCCGAAATCCAAGCACAGAGGGTAATGCCGCCACAGGTTGCTACTCGATTAAAGTAGCTAATCAAATGTCCTCACGAGGCTGAGTGCACCCCGAAATCCAAGCACAGAACCGAAAAAACCGCCGGGAATCGAACCCGGGAACTCCGGAGTGCAAGTCTAGTGTGATACCCACTCGGCCGAGGAGAAAAACAAACTCTTACCTCGGTGAGACGGGACAATGCCATATCATGAGTTTTTCATTAGGGAAAGCTATGAACCCATACCTATACCTACAGCTATACACTTACAGTAGGTACCTTGTCATTCCTAAGGCCAACCATTCTCTATCAGGTAGACCTGACAGGTACAGCTGATCAGGTCCTTCTGTCAGAACTACCTGATAGTGTGTGTGCTCATCAAGTATCAGGACTAGACCTTTAAAGGTTCAGTGGATACCTACTTGAAGACTGATGACTCTGATAAGAGAGGAAAATGTTTGTTTACAAGGCCTGTGATAGCGACTAAAAAGGGGATGACAGGCAAGAAATTTCCACCTAGGTAGATAGAAGTACCTATACTACCTAATTAGATTCTGCATATGACGTTCAACTTCAAAGATCTTCCAGGAACTTGGTATTGCATTCGACGTTATAAGTTTGTGGACAGTCCTGTGACAGTACTAATATTAGGTTTTGTCCAGTGACCATACGTGTGTGACCAAGTTCTGGCAAACACACAAAGGACGGGAGTTCGAACATTAATCCCAAACGTATTGCCTGATTGCCTCCTTCTTTCTTCCTTCAAGACGCTTTAACAATACGTACAATAGGTCCCTCCTACCGGATATTGACTCCTTGATCACTGACCTGTGTTTACAATGACTTACCTTTTGATTTATCAAAGATGGCGCGGGCTGGCTGGGATTTGACCTCCCCCATTGGACTCTTGGCCATACACTCATACACCCCCTCATCTGACGCCTCCATGGAGTGGATCATCAACCCGTCTGACGTCTGTTGGAACCGGGGATCATCCATGTCCACTGCATTGCTGAAAGTCACCAACAGTCATAGTCATTTTGAGGAATAAAGTCAACAAAGGCAGACATCTTCAATAATCCGAAAGCAAACATGTAAAAGGAAATTCTTGGGAAGGACAGTAGGACGCATTGGGTTGATAACTTGATATGTTCTACATGACTACATATTTCAAGCTATCAAATTCCCTTGTTTCTTTCTTTATACTGTTGGCTGAGGTAGTGCCATTACGTGTCCTAGAGTTAATTCAGCAATTCCAGGCGGTCCATCTATGGCCCATATAATCTATGCCCTTCTGTGGCCCCTCGGCAATTGCATGTCCCATATTATCAAAAATCAGCTGTTCTACTGGGTCTCCAACTTACTTGTCTCTCACCCAAACAATTTCTGGGCGCGGATTTCCTTCGGCTTTACACGTGAAAAACACCTCATCTCCCAACGTCACTTCTACATCTCGTGGGTCCTCAGTAATACGAGGCTTTACTGGAACATACAGGGTGTCAATAAAACTATTTGATGTGAAGGAAGAGGAAGAGTAAAAGTTACTTGTGTTCTTCTTTAGTTAAGATGAATCTTCACAAAATCACGTCAGAATCCATCAGTATGAAAGACAAATACCTAGTTGATCAATAGCTACTTAGTTCATCATTTTATTAATGAGAATTTTATGACAGTTGTGGGGGCTTTCTGCTGAAAGGGTACTGAGCTAGTGATCATGGACCTTCGCTGGATACATTTGGGAGATCCTAAATACGTCGATTCCGTAGGGTTTGAAACTGAAAGTTGGTGAGAGCAGTACTATAATTTTCTCCTTTTTCAACGGCACGGAACTCGCGTATGACCTTTTTTTTGGAGTTGACCCAACTCATAAGTTTTTCAGCGCTAACTTCTCACATAGCTTTGGAATTCCCTGGCAGACTTACCACAGTGAAGATCTTCCTCGTTAATAAGAGCCAAGGGTTTGCCTTCCATATGGGAAGGAAATCGACAAGTGGCCGTAAACTGGGAACTGTCCTGTTTGTCTTGAAGCATTTTAGTAAGCCACATCATCTGGCAGTCACACACCAAGGCGTTGCTATCCAGTCGTCTGCACGGGAGAAAAATCAAAGGATTAAAATGATATACGCGTACTGAAGCTAGTGTTGAGGTTAAAATTAATATTGAATGGAAGTTCATCTATGGCCGAATGCGGCGGTACTTTTCCCAATTTCCAAAGGATTAAAATGATATACCTACGCGTACTGAAGCTAGTGTTGAGGTTAAAATTAATATTGAATGGAAGTTCATCTATGGCCGAATGCGGCGGTACTTTTCCCAATTTTGATTGGGCATCCAACCCAACGAAGTTGAACACAACTTGTTGTGTTCTATAGAGAACTCTGCATAAAATAAAGTTGTTTAATAGGTACGTAGGATATAACAGGTTGGAGGTGATTATTGGTACTATATGATTTAAGGATAAACTTTTCATGTACCAGCAAGGGTCAGTACCCGTACTCGGAATCAGTGTACCTACATGAGCTATCTTTCTCTTAGGCCTTTTATCGCTACCAGTGACTCGAGTAAGCCACCCAGGTTTTTATCCAAGTCTAAAGTTTCCTCTAAGCTGGCGGATTGCAAAAGTTTAGTTCACTTACAGACGAGACAGTTTGTGTAGTCCATGCAATGACCCGGGGGCAATGCTGCGGAGTTTGTTATCCTGTAGGAATCTATGGAAACAGAAGAACAATAGAGGAAAATCAAAGAACAATACATCACTAACCATGATGGACTTGGATCATTGAACCTAAGCTATAATATTGAAAATACCGAAGTTTCCTTCCATAAATATGTATAAACTTCAAATTTTGCTCTTCTTTTCGTAGTTTGTAAGTTTTTTTTTGCGTCAAAATGACGTCATCCCAAATAGCCCCCAGAACAGTGCAGTCTAGTGCTCTCGGTTTTTCGAATATATTTAGAAAAAACTTGCGATATTGGTTTTTTTATTTGTCCAAAATTGACCTGAAGTCAAAGTCTAACTAGCGCCAACCAACTCACTATCAGGTAGACCTGATCAAGTTGCCTGTCGTCAAGTCTACCTGATAGTGAGTGGCTGGCCTAAGACTGTCTATTGGTATACTCACAACCGGTCCAGGTTCTCCAAGTTTGAAAAAACTCCCTTCTCAATACGCTCCAGCCGATTGTTTCATGCCCTGTTCTGAGGTGCCTGGTCTAGACTTGAGGTTCTGGTATGAGTGTGAGGGCCCTGGTGAGTACTAAAACCAGATTCACAATAAATAGTTTCTGATAATTGAGTATTTCTAAGCTGGAAAAAATTCAGGGATTGGGGTCGAGTGGATTGGAACACATCACATGCCTTCAGGCTTACTTCATTTGTCAAGGATCTAGGTTTACCTTGCCATTTGAGGATCAATTTAATTTGAAGAAACCATTTCGTGGATTCATATAAGTTTAACCCATCCTTTTGGGGCATTTGCCCCCACACCTAAGCCTCAGAGTGGGCTTTTTGTGTGTGGAGTTAAGCACCGTCACACAGGCTTTCGCCTCCCAAGTGGGCTTGGTTGTGTGTATGGCATTTTTTGATTGTTCTGGTTTTTCGGAATCGGACGAGTTCATAAGACAAAACCAGATTCACAACAAATAGTTTCTGATAATTGAGTATTTCTAAGCTGGAAAAAATTCAAGGATTGGGGTCGAGTGGATTGGAACACATCACATGCCTTCAGACTTACTCCATTTGTCAATGATCTAGGTTTACCTTGCCATTTTAGGATCAATTTAATTTGAAGAAACCATTTCGTGGATTCATATAAGCTTAACCCATCCTTTTGGGGCATTTGCCCCCACACCTAAGCCTCAAAGTGGGCTTTTTGTGTGTGGAGTTAAGCACCGTCATACAGGCTCTCGCCTCCCAAGTGGGCTTGGTTGTGTGTATGGCATTTTTTTATTGTTCTGGTTTTTCGGAATCGGACGAGTTCATAAGAAACCATTGACTTTCAGATTGTGAGAATGACGAGGAAATTGATGTGAGAGCCAGAAGGGCGCTAAGTCTAGTCAACATTACTGAGGAGCGATTGGAGGGCCTGGAAACAGTCGTGTCAGATCTGCAGAAGAGTATCAAGCAACTGAAGAAGAAGCTGAAACATATGGAGAGTAATACGACTGTGTCTACGTGTATGGATGAGGTGGGGGTGGTGCGACAAAACCATGCAGTGTGGACACGGCCTGCTGATCACTGTACCAAGTGCGAGTGTAAGGTAAGTTATGGAACATTTATGGTGAATTTCACCAATGACTTAATCAGAGATTTCACTAATGGGAGATTCTTTTTAAGTGATCCAAAAAGGAGATAAAGATCCACAACAGGACAGTTTGAAAAACTCCTCGTCTTTTTGAAGATACTTAAAACTCCTTCTTGGATAATTACAAAACTCCTTTTTGATGATTAAAAACTTCCGATGATTAAGAATTCTCCCATTCAGTGAAATCCTCTCATAGGCATTGGGTGAAATCACCATTATTATAAGCATTTTTTCTTTAGGAGGTTTGACCAGAGGGAACTGTAACTGCTAAGGTCTTATTTCCCGAAATCGAAGAAGAGAAGGACGACAGGATACGGAAGAAAGCCAGCCGCGCTTCCCAGAACCGAACATTATCCGTTCAGCGAATAAAGATTCCGCCCAGGGTGGGAATCGCAAACCGCGGCATAGCGCTTACAAGGCAGACGCGCTACCAACCAAGCAAACAGTAGGCGCTGGCAAACTCAATAAAGGAATTACTAACTGTCTAACGATTCTGTTCACCGAAGTTAAGGCGACGTACCAGCGGTGGAACCGGATGATGACCATCTCACGTCTATCTCGTGCCTCGCATATCTTCCCACCAATCATGGTGAGGAAAATTGATATGCGGATGCTTGTCACCGAATCCAGGGTAAAAACACCCAGCACTGAATAGCTAATACCAGCTTACTGTTTCAGTACACACGTACCACTGGTACCGGCGCGCACGCCAAACAACGTTCATCGGCAAAAACGTCCTACATACGCAACAGACCCACGACGTCATTGACAAAAGAGCACGCACCGACGACCCGCTGTCGTTACCACGACAATAATGCGATAACCTAAGAATTAGTTACTGAAGTTGATGCGTTTTTACTGCTTGAGTAGCACTGGCGTAAGTCCAATCCCGCAACCCGCAGGGCAGTGGAGAGGGGCCCCAGTCATTTTAGGCCCAAA